>NW_027204993.1:750000-952500 GCF_024711535.1 Dipodomys merriami | reverse complement strand
GCCCGCGCGTCTGCACGTGCGCACACGCACGCACGCGCCCCCACCCCGCACACACGCACACGCACGCACACACCCCCACCCCGCACACACGCACACACCCCCGCACGTACGCACACGCACGCACACACCCCCGCACACATGCACACGCACGCACACACCCGCAGGCCAATCTTACAGTCCCCCCGGCCTCGTGGCTGGCTCGGGGCGGGGCGCCCGGGCACCCCCGGGACCCGCGCCAGGCGGGCGCTCCACCACCCGCACCGCAGCGCCGCGGCTGGCTTTCGGGTGGCTCACGGGAGATGGGAGCCCCAGGGCCTCTCCTGCCCGGGCTGCCTGGCACAAACACGCCCGCGCACATCTCCTTCGGGCCGACTGTGTCAGGAAAGAAGCCCCGGGAGCCCGGGCCCGGGCTGGCAGGCCCCCAGAGGGCCATCTGGCCCTGCGGGCGCGGATAACAGGCTAGAAATACCCAGATGGCCTTTGGCGGAAGCGAGATTCCCGCCCCGGCCCCGGCCCCGGCCCCGGCCCCGGCCCCGGCGGGGCCTCGGCCACGGCTGACGCTGCCAACCAATGGATCTGATTCCAAGGGCCGAGCGTGGCAGCTCAGGCTTGTGGTCCCGGCTGCCGGGGCTGGACGCCAGCAGGTGACGGAAGCCCGGGTCCTCAGCGGATCCGGGGAAGAGCTTGACAAAAGACGGGCCGCCCAGGAGGCTGAGCGCGGAGGATGGCGGTTCGAGGCCAGCCCGGGCAGGAGAGGCCGCGAGGCTCTGATCGCCCGTGACGGCCGCGGCGCCGTGCGGCCCAAGGGGTGGAGCTGTAAAAAAAGAGCTCGGGGACGGCGCCCGGGCCCCGAGTTCAAACCCCGGGACTGGCAAAAAAAAAGAGGAGCGGGGGGAGCGGCAGCAGCAGGCGGCGCGGCTCGAATGGTACAGAACCAACTCGGAGCCAAAATAAGTAAATAAAGCCGAGGCGGAGGCGCAGGGGCCGAGTTCAAGGCCCAGGACCTCCCGAACCACAGAGGCCGGCGGCAGGACTGCTGGGTCCCAGCAGTGTGGGGGGGTGTGAGGGGGGACCCCCAGTCTCGCCCCCCGCGCATGTGAGCTCCTGGGGAGGCGGATCGGGGCGGGAGGATCGGGGCGGGAGGATCGGGGCGGGAGGATCGGGGCGGGAGGATCGCGGTTCGAGGCCGGGGCGGGAGGATCGCGGTTCGAGGCCGGGGCGGGAGGATCGCGGTTCGAGGCCGGGGTGGGGAGGATCGCGGTCCGAGGCCGGGGCGGGAGGATCGCGGTCCGAGGCCGGGGTGGGGAGGATCGCGGTCCGAGGCCGGGGTGGGGAGGATCGCGGTTCGAGGCCGGGGCGGGAGGATCGCGGTCCGAGGCCGGGGGTGGGGAGGATCGCGGTTCGAGGCCGGGGTGGGGAGGATCGCGGTCCGAGGCCGGGGGTGGGGAGGATCGCGGTTCGAGGCCGGGGTGGGCGGGAGGATCGGGGCAGGAGGATGGAGGTTCGAGGCCGGGGCGGGAGGGAGGCCGGGGTGGGGAGGATCGCGGTTCGAGGCCGGGGAGGGAGGCCGGGGTGGGGAGGATCGCGGTTCGAGGCCGGGGCGGGAGGGAGGCCGGGGCGGGGAGGATCGCGGTCCGAGGCCGGGGGTGGGGAGGATCGCGGTCCGAGGCCAGGGTGGGGAGGATCGCGGTTCGAGGCCGGGGCGGGGAGGATCGCGGTTCGAGGCCGGGGTGGGGAGGATCGCGGTCCGAGGCCGGCCGGGCCGGGAGGCGGCGGAGGCCGTCCTTGAACGCGGAGCCGCGGGGCACGGGGGGGGAGCTGGGTCGGAGCCCCGGGGCCGGCGCGGCGTCGTGGCGGCGTCCTCAGACGCCATGCTCACGGCCTCCGCGCGTGGTCGGTGCTGAGGACCGAGCAGCCAGCGCCGCGCCCCTCCCCGCCCCCCCCCCCCCGCGGGGGCTGAGGACGTCCCGGCCCCGGGCAGCGCCGGCGGCGCAGTCAGGAGCGAGCGCGGCCCCCGCGGGCGGAGGGCGGGCGGCGCGCATGCGCGGGGCGGCCCGGCCCGGCCGGGGGGGGGGGGGGGAGCAGGGAGCGCGCAGGGAACGCGCGTGCGCGGGGCCCGGCTGGGCCCGGGGTGGGCGGTGCGCCTGCGCGGGGCCGCCGGGCCGCCCCGCACGTCCGCACCCCGGGCGGCCCGCGTGGTTGCCGCGCCCGCCGCCGAGCCCCGCAGCCCGGGCCCGGGTCACGGCCCCGCCCAGGATGTGCGTCTTCTCCAGCGAGCACCTCTTACAAAACCCTGCGGCCAGGGCTTCCGCAGAGCTGGGTGACCCAACACCAGCACCTTCCCGCCTGTGTTGCAAAAGCCCACATGTAATAATAGCCCCGGCGGCTTTGATCTTGTGGCCTGCCGCTGCCCCTCACCCCCACCCCCGTCAAGCCCGGCCCTTAGGAGATCGGGAGAGAAGCTTTGGGGTCTTTTTTGGTTTTTGGGGTCTGCAGGCCTAGGAAAGCATGCCAATCAGCAGGCCAGGCCTGGTGGGACCTGCCTGTAGTCCCGGCTATGTCGAAAGCCCTGGGGTCCAGCCCAGCCACACACACACACACACACACACACACAAAACACAAGACACTAGCTGAAAAATAACTAAGGCAAACACAGAAGAAGTCTAGGGACACGGCTCAAGGGTCGAGTGTCTAGCACACCCCGGGTCCTGAGTTCAGATTCTAATACTGCCACCGCCACCTCCAACGGAAAAGAAAGAGGAAGCAGGATTTATAAGGTTTTAACTCTAGGTAGTTATCCATCTAACTAGATTATCTTATCTGTCTGTCCATCCATCCATCCATCCATCTAGCTAGCTACCTGAAGTCCTGGGGTTTGAACTCTGAGCCTGAGCACTGTTCCTGAACTTTGTGCTCAAGGCTGGTGCTCTACCACGTGAGCCACAGCGCCACGTCTGGTTTTCTGGTGGTTCACTGGAGATCAGAGTCTCACAGACTTTCCTGCCCAGGCTGGCTTTGAACCGAGATCCTCAGACTTCAGCCTCCTGAGTGGCTGGGGTGACAGGCGGGAGCCCTAGGAACCCGGCTTCCATGGTCCATTTGGAGTAAAGTTAATGGATTCCTGGCAGGTGATCTAT
The DNA here is from genome assembly GCF_024711535.1 of Dipodomys merriami. Classification (NCBI taxonomy): domain Eukaryota; kingdom Metazoa; phylum Chordata; class Mammalia; order Rodentia; family Heteromyidae; genus Dipodomys; species Dipodomys merriami. Next base: position 949,363 of record NW_027204993.1, on the reverse strand, counting down.
TAAGTTTCTATTTACACTTGGCGCGTGTCTGTGTGTATTGCTTAAGTCAGGGCCCAGCGATGTTGAACGTGCCAACTTCACCTTCTCCTTTCCAGGCCAACCGTGGGTGACTGGGGAGTGTTTATTCTTAAATCCATTCCCCTGATGATTATAATAGTCTATTATCTTGGGTAAAAAAAGAAATGTCCTCAAAAGACACACAGCTCAAGCCAGGCAGTGGTGCTCACGCCTGTAATCCCGGTTAATCAGGAGCCTCGGACATGGAGAGCACAGTCCAAAGACAGTCCAGGCAGATTCTTTATCTCCAGTTACACACACACACACACACACACACACTATTGCATAGCTGGGATTACAGGCATGAACTACAGGTGTCTGCCTTCTGTTTATTAGATTTGTTTATTTTTGGTGCCAGTCCTGGGGCTTGAACTCAGGGCCTGGGCGCTGTCCCTGAGCTCTTCATCTCAAGGCTGGCGCTCTACCACTTGAGCCACAGCGCCATTTCCAGTTCTCAAGTGGTTTATTGGAGATCAGAGTCTCCCAGACTTTCCTGCCCGGGCTGGCTGTGACCCTCCATCCTCAGATCTCAGCCTCCTGAGTAGCTGGGATGATGGCGGGAGCATCAGTGCCTGGCATGTTACTCATTAAAGCAGCTCAATTGTAGTTCGCCAAAACCCCTGCTATGCTCGGGCTCAGAATTTCAGCCCTGTGACTCCACAGCTTAGATTCCGGGAGGGACATGAAACAGAAATCACCGTGTGTCTTGTAATTCTTCCTGCCACTGACAGGAAGAGGAAATACAGGAAGCAATCGGGACCTGGTTCCGATGAGCTCCTCTGCCCCGTCCTGCTGGGGTCAAGCAGTAAATCGAGTTTTTTAAAAATCCTATCTGCAGTGTATCACAACCAGCCACAGCAAGGTTACCATGTCAAGATCAATATAGAAGCCAGGCTCTGCGGCTCCCGCCTGGAATCCCAGCGACTCAGGAGGCTGAGATCTGAGGATCGCGGTTCAAAGCCAGCCCGGGCAGGAAAGTCTGTGAGACTCTGATCTCTAACTTCTCAGAAAGAGCCCGAAGTGGCACTGTGGCTGTGGCTCAGGTGGTAGAGCGCCAGCCCGGAGCCAAAGAAGCTCAGGGACAGCGCCCAGGCCCCGAGTTCAAGTCCCGGGCCCGGCAAAAATGTAAAAATAGAAATCGTCCTATAATGGACCGGTGGAAACACATGGATGTTATTATACTCCATGGACAGGTTGCAACCTAGTGATGGCATGGCGATCAGGTGTGAGCAGGCCGTGCGGTGTTGATAGGAAGGGTCGCCGCGCGTTGGTATGGATGCGTGGTCTTCTACGGCTGTTGAGCCGTAAGTCCATGTATGAGTCTGTCTGTTCATCCAGTAGCCACACACAGGTCACGGATGTGTCTGTCACTCGAACCCCAAAGCCTTGCAGGTGGGTGGCCCTGAGCCTGGCTGGGTGCGGGCTGTGCCCAGCTCCCTTCCCCTGCCCGGACGCTTCTCACTTCCTCCCGTCCTCCATGGGGGGGGGGTGGGTGGCAGCGGCCTGGCGGCGCAGGAAGTGGCCGGCCACCAGCTCTGCAGGAGGACTGGGCCCAGCGGGCACCAGGGGCGCCCGGCCTGGGGGCCTGGGACCCACCCAGGACGCACGCTGGCCCAGGGGGCGGAGCAGCAGCGGGGAGCCCAAGGCCGCGAGTTCAAGCCCCAGGATGGGCAAAAGAAGAGACTGAAGGAAAACAAAGCCTTGTTTAGCAGAAGGACTATCATCCTCACCATCCTCACCGTCATGACCATCGTGTAATCAGCAGGAAGAGCAGCATTTCTGACACGGGTTTTTGTGTGTTTCCCCCCCATTTCAGGTCTGGTTTTGGGCGGGTTTTTTTCTCAGGCCACCTTAACCCCGTGCTCCCCCCAGGGCGGCGCAGGGTGACCACTTAGAGACAGAAAACCCCCCCAAACACCGGGCGCTGCCATCCGGAGGATCGCGGTTCCGGGGGGGGGGGGGGGAACCCAGGGGCGGAGCCGGGCCCAGCAGGAGGCCGGCCTGGCGCCGGGGCCCGCCCCCCACGGTGCGGCTTTCCCGCTCCAAGCCGCCCCTCCCCCCCAGCTCTGCGCCCGGCCCCGGATGACTTTTGACCCCGGGTCCCGGGGCTCGAACCCGGGCCCGGGCGCCGCTCCGCCGCTCCGCCGCGGTCCCGGGATCGCAGCCTCCCTCCCGGGCGCCCGCGCCGCGATCGCGCGTGGAGCTCCGCGGGGGAGGCGACCCCGGTGGCCCTCAAAGAGCCACACGCCGGGAATCCGCCCTCCCGAGGCCCCGAGGCGCGCGGAGGCCGAGAACCGGAGGAAAGGCGGCCGGGGGGGCGGCGGGGGCCGGGAGGGCGGCTCGGCGGAGGATGTGGGGGGGCGGGGCCGGAGGGGCTTGGCCACGCCCCCGGCGCCGCCCTCCCCGCCCAGCCGCGGCTCATTGGGCGGGGCCGGGCTGGGGGCGGGGCCGGGGCGCCGGGGGGTGCGGCCTGGGCCGGTGGGCGGGGCCGGGACCCCCAGGGCCGCGGGCTCATTGGGCGGGGCCGAGGGGGCGCTAGCCCCGCCCCCCGGGAGCCTTCATAAGGGCTGCGCTCGGCGCGGCCGGCGGCGCACACGCTTCCCGTAACGGTGCGGCCGCCGCCGGCGTCGCCCCGAGCTGCGCCCCCGCAGGACGAGCATCGCCGGCCCCCGCAGCCCCAGACCTTGCCCGGGAGGCCCCCGAGGACGCGGGTGGGACCATGGGGACGCACAAGGTAAGCGGGACGTGCGGGATGTGCGGGATGCGCGGGGTGGCGGCGCCGCCTCGCCGTCATCCCTCCATCCCCATCCTCCGCGTCCTCGTCCTCCGGGTCACGCTCGCGCTCGCGCTGCGGCGGCGGCGAGGGGCGGCCGCTGGCCTCGTCCCGGGGTCCGCGCCGGGCCCGCGCCCCGGCTCCCCCCGGCCCCGGCCCCCCCCCGGCCCCGGCCCCTGCCCACCCACCGCCGGGCGCGCGGGTCACGGCGGCCGGTCACCTTCGCGTGCGCGGACCCGCCGGGTCACGGCCGCGCCGGGGGCGCCCCGGCCCCGCCCGTGACCCCGCCGCCCCCGGCGTCGGGGGGCCCCGGGTTCGAGCCCAGCCCGCGCCGCGCACGGGGGGATCGGAGCCCCTGCCGCGCGGGGACGGAGCCGGGGTGCCGGCCCAACGCGTCTCGGTGGCTGGGGGGCTCCCCGAAAGCGGGCGGCCCGCGGGCTGGAGGGAGCGGGGTCTGCGGTGGGCCCCGCGCGGGCTCGGTCACCCCCCCCGCGGGCCAGCCCCGGGCCCGGGCCGCCGTCCGTCCTGCTTGTCCGCTGGTGACGGTCCCCCCGCCCCCCCCCAGGTGACCCCGTCGCTGATCTTCGCCGTCTCCATCGCCACCATCGGCTCCTTCCAGTTTGGCTACAACACGGGCGTCATCAACGCCCCGGAGACGGTGAGCGGCCGGGGCCGGGGCCGGGGCCGGGAATCGGGGTCGGGGGGCGCTCTCCTGGCCGTGCCGAGCCTCCCCGGCCCGCTGCTCGGGGGCCCCCGGTCGCCCGCGCTGGGCGAGTTTTTTCCTCCGACCCTCCCCGCGGAATTTGGATCCGGTCCCTGAGTTGGGTGGGCGAGGAGGGCGGGGCCTGGGCGGGGAGGGGCGGGGCCTGGCCGAGGAGGGCGTGGCCTGGGCGGGGAGGGGCCTGGACGAGGAGGGCGGGGAGGGGCGGGGCCTGGACGGGGAGGGCGTGGCCTGGGGGGAGGGGCGGGGCCTGGACGAGGAGGGCGTGGCCTGGGCGGGGAGGGGCCTGGACGAGGAGGGCGGGGCCTGAGCGGAGCCTGAGCGAGGAGGGCGGGGCCTGGGCGGGGAGGGGCGGGGCCTGGGCGGGGAGGGGCGGGGCCGGCCGCGGCTCTGCGCCGCCACCTGCCGGCGGGCGCTGGAATCGCCCTCGGGGGCCGAGTGCTGAGTGCACAGTACCCGGCCAGTGCTGGGCCCTCGGTGCCGCGTCCTCATCGGGCCGCGCCTGGCTGGTCTGTCCGTCCTGCAGATCATCCGGGACTTCCTCAACTACACGCTGGAGGAGAAGATGAAGGACCCGCCGTCGGAGGGGCTGCTCACGGCCCTCTGGTCCCTGTCGGTGGCTATTTTCTCGGTCGGGGGAATGATCGGCTCCTTCTCGGTCGGGCTCTTCGTGAACCGCTTTGGCAGGTACGGAATGGGGCGGGGGGCGGGGGGCGGGAGGGGGCGCCTGGGCCGGGCCCAGCTCCGCCACCGCAGCCTCGGGAGGCCGAGGTCTGAGGATCGCGCTGCGAGGCCAGCCGGGGCGGGAAAGGCGGCGAGAGTCGGCCACGGCCGGGGGCGGGGCCGGGCCTGCGTGGGGGGGGTCGGCGCCCGGCCCCGGGTTCGAGCCCCGCCGACCCCGCGGCCCCGCCCGCAGGCGCAACTCGATGCTGATGGTGAACCTGCTGTCGGTGGCGGGCGGCGGCCTGATGGGCTTCTGCCGGCTGGCCGAGTCGGTGGAGATGCTGATCCTCGGCCGCCTGGTGATCGGCGTCTTCTGCGGGCTGTGCACCGGCTTCGTGCCCATGTACATCGGCGAGGTGTCGCCCACGGCGCTGCGCGGCGCCTTCGGCACGCTCAACCAGCTGGGCATCGTGGTGGGCATCCTGGTGGCGCAGGTGAGCGGGGGGGGGGGGGAGGAGGGGGGAAGGGGGGGCCGCCTCCCCCCGCACGCGCCGTCACGCACAGACGCGCCCTCCGTTTCCGCTGGGTTCGGGGTGCGCGCCGGGGTCACCCCCGAGCCTTGTGGGGTCTGGGCCCCCCGGGCCGCGGAGCCCGCCAGGCCTGCGCGCGGCTCACGCGGCGCCGGCGTCCGGCTTGCAGATCCTGGGCCTGGACATCCTGCTGGGCTCGGACGACCTGTGGCCGGTGCTGCTGGGCTTCACCATCATCCCGGCCGTGCTGCAGAGCATCGCGCTGCCCTTCTGCCCCGAGAGCCCGCGCTTCCTGGTCATCAACAAGAAGCGGGAGGAGCAGGCCAAGGACAGTGAGTGCCCCGCGCCCCCCGCCCCCGCCCCGGCATGCCCCGCGCCCCCCCCCCGCCCCGGCATGCCCCGCGCCCCCCCCCCGCCCCGGCATGCCCCGCGCCCCCCCCCCGCCCCGGCATGCCCCGTGCCCCCCCCCCGCCCCGGCATGCACCGCGCCCCCCCCCGCCCCGGCATGCCCCGTGCCCCCCCCCCCGGGAGGATGAGCTGAGGTGCTGTTTGGGCTGTGGTCGGCCGCGGGGCTTGAACTCGCGGCCCGCGCGCCGTCCCTCCGCGCCGCTCCCGGTTCCCTGGTGGTTCCTGGGAGATCGGCGTCTCCGGGCCGGCCTCGAACCCCGATCCATGCTCGGGTCTCGGCCTCCCGGGCTGCTGGGATTCGAGGCGGCGCCGCTGTGGGGCCGGGGGGGGGGGTGACCCCGTGACCCCGCGACCCCGGTGACCCCCGCCGCCCGCAGTCCTGCAGCGGCTGTGGGGCACGGCGGACGTGACGGACGACATCCAGGAGATGAAGGAGGAGAGCGTGCGCATGGCGCAGGAGAAGCACGTGACGGCGCTGGAGCTGTTCCGCGCGCCGAGCTACCGCCAGCCCATCCTCATCTCCATCGTGCTGCAGCTCTCGCAGCAGCTCTCGGGCATCAACGCCGTGAGTGCGCGCGCTCGCGCGAGACCGGGCGGGGGGCGGGGCCGGGCGGGGGGCGGGGGGCGCAGGAGACCAGGCGCGGGGGCGGGGCCGGGCGCGGGGGCGGGGCCGGGCGGGGGGCGGGGCCGGGCGCGGGGGGGGGCGGGGCGGGGGCCGGGAGGGCGGGGGGCGCAGGAGACCAGGCGCGGGGGCGGGGCCGGGCGCGGGGGCGGGGCCGGGCGCGGGGGGCGGGGCCTGGGGGAGCGAGACGGCCGTGGGCGCAGCTGGTCGGGCTGCCAAGGAACAAATCCTAAGCTACGCCCGTCCTCGCGAGACTTGGCAGAGGGACAGCTGGTCCACCCGGCCGAGAGCCACACAGGCGCGCTGGGCGCTGCTAGGGCCCAAACCCTAAACCACGACTCCCGTTCTCCCGAGACATGGCAGAGGCGCCGCTGCCCCCGGGCGGCCTCGCGCAGGCGCGCTGCCGGGGAGGCGCCAGGCTCGCGCCGCCGCTGCCGCTTTGGGCGGCTCTGGGCGGGAAGCTGCCCCGCGCCGCTGCCCCGCGCCGCGCCACCCCACGCTGGCCTCCGCCTCCGCCTCGCCAACCACAGCCGAGCCACAGCGCCGCTGCCGGCGTGGGGGCGATGCCCGGGAGATGGAAGGCGCCCAGGGAGGGAGGAGGAGAGGGGGGAGGGGGATGCTGTACAGTATATCACACACACAACCTATAACATGTAACATAGCATACAATAGAACATACAACATAACATGCCATTTACAACATATGCAATATATAGCATACAGCATATGACACATGGCATACAATGCGTGATACAGCATGTACATAGAACATGCATAATGCACAGTATATAACATGTAACATAAAATACATAACATGCAACATAGTATGCAATATAGAGTATACAATATATACAATATACAGCATGCAATATGTAATGTACAACATATGACATAATATACAGCACATACAATATATAATATACAGCATGTAATATGCAATAAAATATACAATGTATGCCATAATATATAATATATAATATGTAACACAATATATAATATGCAACACATACAATATGTAACATAGTGTGCAATATATAACAGTATACAATACATAATATACAACATAACAATATACATAATATACAACATAACAATACACATAATATGCAACATAATATGCAATATATAATTTACAACATATAACATAATATATAATAGACAATATGTAATATGTAATATACAACATATAATATACAATATGTAAAGTATAGTCTATAATATATAACATACCATTAAATCCCTATGATATATATGATATATAATTAAGAAAGCCCACCAGAACCTGTTGTGAAGACAGGAGCAGGTTGAGTGGTAGAGCACTTGGCTAGCCGATGTGAAGTTCTAAGTTCAAATCCCTGTCCCAGCAACACCACCAAAAAAAGAAGAAAGAAGTAGGGAGGAGGTGTGTACAGCACAGTGGCGCTGCTTTATGCAGTACATATATGCTGATAAAACATATGCTGGGCAGGTGGCTCAGTGGTAGAGCGCTCGCCTCACATGCATGAGGCCCTGGGTTCGATTCCTCAGCACCCCATCAGCAGAAAAAGCCAGAAGTGGCGCTGTGGCTCAAGTGGTAGAGCACCAGCCTTGAGCTGAAGAGCTGAGGGACAGTGCCCAGGCCCAGAGTTCAAGTCCCGATTGCCTGTCATCCTAGCTACTCAAGAGGCTGAGATCTGAGGATCACAGTTCAAAACCAACCCCAGCAGGAAAGCCCATGGGAGTCTTCATTTCCAGTCAACCAGCTAAAAACTCAACTGGGAGTTGTGGTTCAACTGGTTGAGCACCAGGGGGCTAAAGCCTAGGTAGAGCGACAGAGAGGCTCTTGAGTTCAAATCCCAACATCTCCATACAGACAGGGAAGAGGGGAGAGCCGATGAACCCCGAGATTGTGTGGAAATGTCAATGTGGCTTCGTTTTCCCGTAGGTTTTCTATTACTCCACGGGGATCTTCAAAGATGCTGGCGTCTCCCAGCCCATCTACGCCACCATCGGAGCGGGCGTGGTGAATACCATCTTCACCGTAGTGTCCGTAAGTTGGGGTTCACATCATTTAGGGGGCAGCGGGGGGAGAGAAGGAATTCTTAATTACCCTGTGGGAGAAAGAGAAGGGTCATTTGAGAGCTGGGTGTGTACGCTTTTTACAGACAACCTTGGGATAGCTGGGCCGGGCGCTGGAGCTCCTGCCTGGAATCCCAGCTCCTCAGGAAGTGGAAATAGGAGGATCGTGGTTCAAAGCCAGGAGCATCTGCCAGGCTCTCCTGGGCATCCGGGACTTGACTCTGCGTTGTTGTTTCTCTAGCTGTTTCTGGTGGAGAGGGTTGGAAGGCGGACGCTGCACATGATCGGCCTGGGTGGCATGGCGGTGTGTTCCGTTCTCATGACCGTTTCTTTGTTGATGAAGGTGAGTCCCGCTTGGCGCCACAGGCGTTGGGCATCCGGGCGGGTTAGAGGGCAGATCATCACAAGGGAACCGGGCATCGGTGCGCACGCCTGTAATCCCAGCTCCACAGCAGGCTGAGATCTGAGGATCGTCAATCCCAGCAAGGACACAGACAGACACACACACACACACACACACACACACACACGTACGTCCCTCACAGTCACTTTCCCACCCAGGACAACTTTGAAGCCATGAGCTTTATCTGCATCGCCGCCATCCTGATCTACGTGGCGTTCTTCGAGATCGGGCCCGGCCCCATCCCCTGGTTCATTGTGGCCGAGCTCTTCAGTCAGGGACCCCGGCCCGCTGCTATGGCCGTGGCCGGCTGCTCCAATTGGACCTCCAACTTCCTGGTTGGCCTGCTCTTCCCTTCTGCTGCTGTGAGTAACAGGGAACACTCACCGAGCACGGCCAGGCATCGCTGTGCACGCCTGTAATCAATCCCAGGGCAAAGAGTGGAGGTGGAGAAGGAGGTGTGAAGGAAGAGAGTAGGTCTGGGCGTGGTAGAGCACACCTGTAATCCCAGAGCTAACAGTGGAGGTGGAGAAGGAGGTGAAGGAAGAGAGCAAGTCTCTGGGCGTGGTAGTGCACACCTGTAATCCCAGAGCAAAGAGTGGACTTGGAGAAGGAGGTGAAGGAAGAGAGTAGGTCTGGGCGTGGTAGTGCATACCTGTAATCTGAGAGAGTAGTCTGGGCATGGTAGCACACGCCTGTAATCCCAGAGCAAACAGTGGAGGTGGAGAAGGAGTAGGTCTGGGCATGGTAGCACACGCCTGTAATCCCAGAGCAAACAGTGGGGGTGGAGAAGGAGTAGGTCTGGGCATGGCAGCGCACGCCTGTAGTCCCAGCTACTCAGGAGATCTCAGGCTCTGCGTGTGTAGCGGGGCTGGGGCAGATCCGACCGTGGAGGGAATTGAACCTGTGGCCTGGGCATCGCCTGCCACTAGCATTAACTGCTGTGTTGGCTTTTGCTCCGCCCTCTCCCCAGTCCTTGATGGGGCCCTACGTGTTCATCGTCTTCGCCGTTTTCCTCGTGGTCTTCCTCATCTTCACCTTTTTCAAAGTCCCCGAGACTCGAGGCAGGACTTTCGAAGATATCGCGAGAGTGTTTGAAGGCAGGCCCCAGAAAAACGAAGGGGAGGTGAACAGAGGTCAGCCCGGTAAAGAAGACACCACCGACGTCTGAGCCCGGGCCTCCTTCCTCCAGCCTCCCTCCCCGCCCACAGCAACACCCTCCCCGCCGTGGGGGGGCCGGGGCCGTGGGGGGGGCTGGGGAGGAGAACCAGAACCTCATCAGGATGAAGCCGGGACTATAGGATGCTGCTCCGGGACTCTGCTGTCCAAGCCCCACTTTGCTCAGAAAGCAGATGCAGAGAGGCCTGTGGGGAGGCCCCGGGCGCCTGCGTGCTCGGTGGCTCTCTGCTTTCTGAGTCTCTGCTTTCTCTTTTCCACTGGCTGAGTTTCCTAGCATATAATTTATTCACCTCCCATGCAGGAACTATGCTCATCTCCTGAAAATCCACCTGTTGAGTTGAGTTGAGGTTGTTGGGAAGGAGAGATTATTGTGTGTGTTTGTCTTTTTCTTAATTTTTTTTCCCCCAAACAGGTGCAGAAATTGAAACATAAGGGGAAAAAAAAGTTTGAAGGTGACCAAGGGGGGGGAAAAAAAATGCAAGTGTGCACCGTGACACGCAGGTTCACACGCTGGTGGTGTGTCACTGACTTGTGTGCTCAGGGGATGGAAACTTGTGACGAGTTTCTCTCCATTAATGTCTCCAGTATTTGGGCAGAAGAAGAGAGAGAAAAGAAGAGAAAATGCTACTCACTGGGTTTCCTTCTGGAAACTTCTAGAAGGTTGTCATCTCAGTGGGACTCAGGGTATTTGTGTTTTTTCCTAAGTTGGGCTTGGAGAGAGCTCGCTTAGGGTTTGCGGGGTTCATGGTGGGGGGGTGGGGGGGAATAGATGGAAGAGAAAGGTTCTTTGGGGGTGTTTGGTTTTCCTTTTGAATTTTGAAATGATCTCACTACCTGACAAGCGACGTCAGGGCTTTTGTGGTGGGTTTTCTTTTGCGTGGTGTTTTACTTCTTAATTATTCTGTTCACTGGTAGAAAATTCTGGAACCTCGCCGGGTTAGGTGGAATGGAGAAGCGGAACGATTATTAGCAGCTAGCAGAAGGGGAGTTCTCGCTGGAGTCTTGGCTCTTGGGCGCGCGTGTGTCCTTTGGGCCTGGATTCAGTCAGTGCGCAGCGCAGCCCGGCGCTGGGTGTGGATGCGTCCGCGCAGGGTCGGGTCTCTGTGCGCTGGGCGGTCTTTGTGTAGTGCTTTAGTCTGGCCCCGCCTGTACATACGTAACACTGAGTTATTATTGTTATTGTTTCAACCTTCCCATTCATTTTGCTACCTCCCTCATGAACATCACGGTAAGGTTGAGAGATGGAGGGTTCTACCTCAATCTAGCTGGCAAGGGGGCGGTGGGAATTCAGGTCCTGGGCTTGGGAGGTGAGGGCTACAGGTGGGTGAGGGGGGGAAGAAAGGTTCCCAGCAGGGACTAAGAAAATGGCCAGAGTTGATCGCTGGAAAGTTCTGGAAGATTCCAGAGAGATCCACTCTCTTCCCCCATTTCCCCAGCCCTCGTCTCTTCCTCGGTGCTTCTCTTTGGTCAGACATTTCAGCCAAGAGTATTTTGGTCCTCATTTCCCACAGTCCTCTCTGGTTACTCCCCCTCCTCCCCCCCCCCCAGCTCAGGTGACTTAACACAGCACCCACCCCTCCCGGGATCTGAGTACTTGCATCCAGGTTCTGAGTACTTCCTTCCGCGTGGCTCTTTTTCTACTCCCGTTATTGTGTTGCTTTTTGTTACTGTGGTTCTTTGATTTTGAAATAAAAATTCACACCATGGCCACCCCGCAGATGGCGGATTCGTTCTTGGGGGCCCCCTTCCCCCCCCAAAACACCAAAATGCATCTTCCCTGCAGGGCTGGAGCTGTCCCCCATCTCCTGAGAACAGTCCACCCGCCCTGCCCTGTGTTACGCAAGTGCTGGATGCTGAGTTCCTCCCCGCCGGCTCTCTGGCCCCGGCCCGAGCTTGCTCTTCTGGTGGATGGCGCTGGCGGCTCCCGCCTGTCATCCCGGCCGCTCAGGAGGCTGAGAGCGGAGGACCGCGATTTGAGGCCAGCCTGGGCAGGAAAGTCCGGTATTGAGGGCTGGGACTCGGTTGGCTCAAGGCAAACACTGTAACCCCTTGAGCCACCCCCCACTTCTGCCTTTTTGGTCGGGGTCACTGGACATAGAGCCTCCCAGGTCTTTCCTGCTTGGCCTCCAACTGCGATCCTCAGATCTCAGCCTCCTCTGTGGCTGGGATGACAGGCGGGCGCCTCGTCACACCTCCGAAGAGAGCCAGACTCCCCAAACAGAAGCAGGGAGGCTCTCCACCCCCCAAACCTCCTTCTGAAGGTCAAATTACAAGAAAGGCCGTGGAGGGGCTGCGTTCTGAAGACCCAGCCTTGCCAGAGCTCAACCACTCTAGTGACACCTGCCTGTAATCCCGGCCCCCGTGGCTCCGCCCCCAGCTAAAGACAAGACACTCAGCATATGAATGGGAGCCTCGGAGGGCCCCGGGGGATCCTGCTAGGCCTGGTGGCCAGCCGGTGACAACTTCCTAACCACCCAGCGTCCCCCTGTTTCCCCCCCAAATGTCTCCTCGATTTGTGTCCTAGACCCGGAGCTCGAACTCGGGGCCTGCCATTTTTCCTTTAGCTGTTCTCTTCCGGGTTGGCGCTCTACCTCCTCGGCCAAGCCTCCGCTTCAGGCTTTTTGTTTCCTTTGGCGCGTTCATTGGTGGTCCAGGGTCTCCCAATCCTCAGATCTCAGCTTCCGGCCTGGCTGGGATTACAGGCGTGCGCTCCAGGCTCCTCCTCGGGAGGCTCAGGGGATGCCAACGCTCAGCTGTTAGGAGTGCACCCCAACTCTTATGCAAATGTACTGTCTGGACACCCCCCCCCCCAAGAAAGGCCAGGCCCCAAGGTCAGACACAAAAGAAGTGGCCATTCGTTCTCACTGGAATCTTCTGGAGGGATTTGGTTAGAAGGCAGGGCGGGAATGCTGTGGAGGGAAGGGGAGGAACTTCTTCCCTTCCCCTCCCCACACACACCCTTTCATTTTTTGTGCAAGTCCTGGGGCTTGAACTCAGCCTGGGCTCTGGCGTGGAGGTTATTTACTTTCTGTTCAAGGTCAGTGGCGCTCGACCCCTTGAGCCACAGCTCCGCTTCTGGGTGGTTTTTTTTTTTTGGTGGTTCACTGGAGAGAAAGGGTCTGCACCCCTTTTGCTGCTCAGGCTGGGGGCTGTGAATCGTGGGATGCTCTGGCGCTCAGCCGGAGCAGCTGGGACTACAGGCGTGCGCTACGGGTCCCTGTCTGGTCTCCCACACCGGTCCTGTGATGGACTTGAATTTTAAGGCTATCAAAAGACGTGGGTCGGATGGCTCCCCCCCACCCCCCATCAGAATTAAAAACAAAGCCACACACACAACGCAGAGGCGAAGACTGAGCCAAATCTTTACTCCTAAACCATGAGGTGAGTGCCAGAAGACCAGACAATTAGGGCTGAAAGCCCGGGGATTCATTTGGACCCAGACGACAAGCAAAGAGAAAGCATCTCTACAAATGACACTCAGGAATCAAGTGTGGATTGGGGGCGTCTGTGGTACCCATCTGGACCCCAACAAGAACAAGAATCCTCTCTGCACGACTGCACGCTCTGGGCTATTCGAAAGGGATCTATGCTTGCCAGCCCTGTGCTCATTTGGCTAGCTAGCGGGGCTGGTAGCGCACGCCTGTAATCCCAGCCCAGGTAGAACACACACACACACAGACACACACACAGACACACAGACAGACACACACACACACACACACACCAAGCCCGGTGCGGTGGCTCCCGCCTGGCATCGCAGCTCCTCGGGAGGCTGAGATCGGAGGATCGCAGTTCAAGGCCAACCCGGACAGGAAAGGCCGTGAGACTCTGCCCTCCTGTGAGCCACCAGAAAACCAGGAGTGGCGCTGTGGTTCAAGGGGTAGAGCGCCAGCCTGGAGTGAAAGAGCTCAGGGACAGCGCCCAGGCCCTGAGTTCGAATCCCAGGACCGCCCCCCCCCCCAAAGTGACTTAATAATAAGCGAATAATTCACAGGACACTCGCAGCATAGTTTACGTAACAATCCAAGCCCAGGGGTGCGTCCAGGTAGGGGTGGCTCCCTCCAGGGATTTCCATGGAAGCTTCCAGACTTGCCCCGGGAAGGTCAGGCTGGGAGGGCAGGTAGGGCTGCCCGGGCTGCTGGGGGGGGTGGTTGTGGAATGCGTGGTTCCAGGCAGGCCCGGTGCTGTTCCAGGGCTGGGGGTCCCACGGGTGGGCGCCCGGGGCTGGGCCGCTCCAGCTCTGACTGCTGCTGCTGCTGCACATCTGGTCGCTCCATGGAGGAAGGCCTCCAGGGGCGGCGGGGGCCCCCGCCCAGCCCGGGGCATGGCCAGGGTGCAGGCCGCCCACCTGGAGAGAGAACCAGAGCCGGCGTTGTTGGGGCTGCATGGGAACTAGCCGGGCGGGTGCTGGAGCGCCCGCCTGGAATCCCGGCCAGATCCTTCTGGAGAAGCTGTGAGCTGAGCATGATGGCGGTGGGACCCCAGGCTGAGCCAGACGGGCACCAGCCTAGAGTGAAAAGCTCCATGACAGGTCCCCGGTGCAAGCCCCAGCCCCGGCACAAGCACAGACAGACAGACAGACAGACAGAAGCAGAGGGGAAGCGTTGGTTTCCCGTTACCTGGGCCGGCCGGCTGCCGTCCAGCAGACCCCGGCTCTTCTGCCACCTTTTACATTTCATCCTGCGGTTCTGGAACCAAGTCTTGACCTGCAGCAGTAAGGGTGACTGGCCTTAGAAGGCCCCCCCCGACCGCCTCCAAGCCGGGCGCCGCAGCCCACGCCTGTAGTCCCGGCCACTCAGGAGGCTGAGATGGGAGGATCGCAGTGCAAAGCCAGCCCAGGAGCAGCAAGGTCCTGGGAGACTGATCTCCTCCCAAAGCCAGAAAACCAAGCTGTGGCGCTGTGGCCCACGTGGTAGCGCGCCAGCGCGCCCAGGCCCCGGGTTCGAGACCCACCACCGACCAAAAGCATGCACGGGCGCGCACCTGCTTGTAGGTGAGGTTGAGGAGGTTGGAGAGCTCCTGCATCTGCTGCAGGCTCAGGTACTTCTGCTTCTGGAAGCGCTCGTTGAGGTAGTACAGCTGCATCTGAGAGAACACGGTTCGAATCTTCTGTCTCTTGGCGGGAGGCTTGCCCTGGTCGCCCTGGCCGCCGGGGACGCTGCCGGGACGGGAGTCGGGGGTGGCGGGTCTGGCCGGGAGAGGAGACACCGACCCGGGGCTCTCCTGAGTCCGCAGAGCCACGGAGACTGGAGGAGGAGAAGCTGCTGGCGAGCAAAGGAAGATGACGTTGAACCGAGTGCCGCTGGGCACGCCTGTAATCCCAGCTCCACCGCGGGGTGAGAGCTGAGCATCGCTGGTTCAAGGCCAGCCGGGGAGAGACGAATCCGGGGCACTAAGAACTAGCAAAGGGGGAAGAGGCCGTCTGACTCTGAGCTGCAGAGCTCAGGGACGGTGCCCGGGCCCTGAGTTCAAGTCCCACCACTAACAACAAAAGAGGATTTGAGAGAGGAAGGGTGGGGGCGAATGCTATCCTCAGTGTAATCAAAGGTGGAGTCAGGGATTGGCAGGGGAGGGGAGGGGTGGGAGGGCTGGAGGGGGGGCGCGGGGAGAAGGGAGGGGGCGAGAAGGATCCAGATGTTTGGCTCTCAGAGTGAGGAGCTGAACGGAAGCCCTCCTAGACAACTACTTAAATCACACCAAGTCTTAACAGATTTGTGTCGGTCCAATCATCCAGTCACTCATAGGCGAATGGCAGGATCTGACTAGAAATGTGGGGTTCACCTTCACCCCGGGCTGGGGACCCTCCCTACCTCAGCAATGGCACCGTTGACTAAACCATTTCGAGTCAGACTTCACCATTAGGCCGGGCTTGGATGTGCACGCCTGTAATCCAGGCTTCCACAGGAGGCTGGGATCTGGAGGAAGCGGGGCTTCCGAGCCAATTTGGGCAGCAAAGAAGAGGGAGGAGGAAGAGGAGGAGGAGGAGGAGGAGGAGGAGATGGAGATAATCCTGACCTTCTTAAAAAAACAGAAGTGGAGGTGTGGCTCAAGTGGTAGAGCGCCAGCCTGGATAGAAAATGCCAAGCAAGAGTGCCGGGCTGGGAGTTCCAATCCCAGCAGTCCGAATGTATATAGAAACGAAAGGGAAAACCCAGTCTCCGGTGGCTCCCGCCTGTCAGCCTAGCTACTCAGGAGGCTGAGATCGGAGGACCAGGATTTGAGGCCGGCCCTGAGCAAAGCAGCTCAAGGGGCAGAGAGCTCAGGCCCTGAGTTCCACCTCCAGGACCAGCACCCAAGAAACAAAACATAAATCCAGATACAATATTATTATCATTATTTTGTGTGCCGTTCGTGGGGTTTGAACTCAGGGCCTGGGCGCTGTCCCTCAGCTCAAGGCTGGTGCTCTACCACTTGAGCCACAGCGCCACTTCAGCTTTTGGGTGATTCTTTGGAGATCAGAGTCTCACGGACGTTCCTGCCCGGGCTGGCCTTGAACCGCGATCCTCAGCTCTCAGCCTCCTGAGTCGCTGGGATGGCAGGCGTGCGCTGCGGCGCCCGGCCTCGGGTCTGTCTTACCTGTGTCTGCGTGGAGCGTGGGCTCGGGGCTGGGCCTGGGCTCTTCCTCGTGGGCCTGGCAGCTGCTGGGCCCTGGCCATCCGTCCTCCCCATCCGCTGCCTCAGACCTGGGCGCGTTTTGGGCACACACACAGTCCACACTCATGGCGGAGATCTGGCCAGCAAAGACTCCAGGTGAGCACGGAAGACACGGCAGCCAGAAAACAAGCAGAGGAGAAGATCCAACGCACCGCAGCCCCCAGCCCGCGGGCTGCGGGTCTTTAAGGGAGGATTCCCCGCAGGCCCACCCCCTCTCCAGCCCACGCCCCCACCCCGTGAGTCCCTCCTTAATCCCGTCTGCCAGCCTCCCCCAGCCATTGACATGCAAAGGCCACTGGGGAAGAGCCAGACTGGGTGGGAATCCACCCCAAGGGGGCCTGGGGGGACCCGGGGGGCTCCGAGTGAACCCCCCAACGGAAGATCTGCACACGCATCTTCCCTTCCCCCTCGAAAGCCAAGAGTGCAGCTCCAACTGTGGTTCTAGAAAATTCCATTCACTGCTTTACGGGGACTATTTAACCAGGGTCCTAGGGCTGGGCCGAGGTGAAACCTGCCTCTCGTGTTTGTGGCTTGAGTTCCTTCTGGTTTGAGAGAAAGACCTGGAAAAAGAGTTTCTGGGGAGAGGGCTTGGTGTTTGATCCAAAGAGGGTGACATTGGTGATCTGGGATAAAATTACCATCCGGAACGGGCAGGAAGAGGTTAAATCAGTTCTTAGCGACCCAGGGCAGCCACTTTCCCAAGTCTGTTTATCTGTAAATAATGAGGAAAAAACAAACAAAACAAACACAGAAAGCCAGCTCGGGCTCTGCGCCACACGCCTGTAGTCCCAGCTACTCAGGGGAGGCTGAGATCCGGAGGTTCCAGGGCTCCAAGGCAGCCCGGGCTAAAAAGCTGGAAGTGGAACCGTGGCTCTGGAGTAAGAGTGCTCGCCTGGAACAAAATGGGCCAGTGCCCAGGTCGGGAGTTCAAGACCAGGGACCAGCAGCTAGCAGTGGGTGTTACAACTGAGGTATTAACACACGTGCGTATCTGCCAGGGAAGAGAGACAGGAAGGAAGAAAGGAAGACATCGAGAGTTGATTTCCTAATCACCTATTTCGCTTTGGATGTCAGCCGGGGTTCAGGGGTTCGGGGCCACAGGTAGCACTTTTGTTCCTGGTTACAGGAGATCTGCGTCTGGTTCGGTGGGATTTTCCCCCCCTCTGGGGCGAAAGATCAAAGACTCTATTCTTCTCTCAGGAGAGCAATTTGAATAAGGGAGGAAGTTTTCTGGAATGGCTTCTGTGGGTGTGTGTGTGGAATGGATGTTCAAAGGATGAAATTCCAAATAGACCCCCCCCAAAGAACATTCTAGGGCCTGAGAGGCTGGGGGGGGGGAAAGGTAACTGGGGTGACTTTGATCTACACACATTGTCTTCACACACAGCTTTGGACTGGGACAGAAAGATGTACAAAAACACCAACAGCAACACAATGTCTGAGACCAGCAGCGCACGCCTGTAATCCCAGCTACTTAGGAGGTCTGAGGATATTGGTTCAAAGCCGCACGGGGCAGGAAAGTCTGGGAGATGCTTCTCTCTAATGAGCCAGCCAAAAGCAGACGTGGGAGCTGTGGCTCAAGTGGTAGAGCGCCAGCCTTGAGTGAAGAAAAGCTAAGAGACAAAGGACCAGGCTGAGAGTTCAAGTCCCACCACTGACACACATGCACACAGAATTTTCTCTTTTTCTTCTTAGTCATTTGCTCCTGGTGGGCTTTGAACTTAGGCTCAAATCTACTTTCTGATTCTTTCTCATCTTTTCCCACCCTCAGGATAACTCCAAAAAGGTGGAAAAAACCAGTTGGAACTGGTTAAGCCATCTGCATATTCATTTATTCATTCACTAACTTAGTACCAATCCTGGAGCTGGAAGTCAGGGCCTGGGCGCTGTCCCTGAGCTTCTTTTGCTCAAGGCTGGTGCTCTACCACTTGAACCACAGCTCCACTTCCGGCTTTTTGCTGGTTCTTGGGGGAGATCAGAGTCTCCCAGACTTTCCTGCCTGGGCTGGCTTTGAACTGCGATCCTCAGATCTCAGCCTCCTGAGGAGCTGGGGTGACCATACGCACCACGGGGGCCTGGTGAATTCTTCCCTCTGAGCATCCCCTAGGCCGAGGTCCACACCCCTTGGCGAATTCCAAGTTTCACAGCCGTGACAAGTCTGGGACTACAGGAAGGCCACACTGTCCTGGTTGCTTTAGACCAGTTACCAGAATTGAGTCCTGGGCTCAGGATTCTCCAGAGCTTTCCCATTCTGAGTAAATGTGGACATTGTTGAATTACAAAAGCCAGGGACCTTCCTTCCTAGCTACCCCTGCCCCAGCCTGCTCCAACTGGAATAAACCGGCCAGGCCCCGGGACCGGGGATTGCTGGGATTTGTGTCTCTCTGGGATCAGTTCTGCTTCTAGAATTTCAAGAAGCTTCACCTTTCCAGTTGGAACAGTTCACCCTGCACCGCCCTTTTATCCTGTTTTATTTTGAACTTTTGGGGGACCCCTAGCTGCCAGGCAGGTGCTCTGACACTTAACCACAACCCCAGATCTCTACTTGACTCTGTTTTCTCTTCCTACATTTTTTGGTCATTCCTGGATCTTGAACTCAGGGCCTGGGCGCTGTCCCTCAGCTCTTCAGCTCCAGGCTGGCGCTCTACCCCTTGAACCACAGCGCCACGTCTGGTTTTCTGGCGGTTCACGGGAGATCAGAATCTCATGACCTTTCCTGCCCAGGCTGGCTTTGAACCCTGATCCTCAGATCTCAGCCTCCTGAGGAGCCGGGACGCTGGGGGGTGGGAGAGGAGGCTCTGTGCTCTGGCTGCTAAATTCTTTTAGTACAAAGCTAAGGAAAAGAAACTTTTTAAAGCCCCCCCCTGCGCCCCCCTACCCTCCCCCCGGTTCTTTAGAAGTGTAAATCTCAGAGCAGGGAATTCCAGGCAAACCAAACAGTCATCTCTGGGGTGGGGCCCAGAACTCTGTCTTTTATACATTCAAAAGCTCCTGCTGGTCCTCCCAGCTACTCAGGAGGCCAAGACCGGAGGATCGTGGTCGGAGGCCAGCCTGGGCAGGAAAGGCCGCTAGACACATCTCCTATCAACCACAAGGAAACTAGAGGTGGCGCTGTGGCTCAAGTGGTAGAGCGCCAGCCTGGAGCCCAAAAAGCTCAGGCCCTGAGTTCAAGTCCCAGGCTTGGCTCCCCCCTAAGAAAACCGTGTTTCGCAGGAGGTGGAAAATTCTCAGTATATGTATTTCTTATTAGTCTCAATGTCGAGACGCATATTGTGCTTCTCAATATCTATATATATCTACACGTAAACTCAGCAAAATTGTCCCCCACTGGGGGGGGTTGGTGCCTGTGAACCACGCCCCCCCCACCCCCCACCCAGCCCGCCGGGGGTGTCTGACCTACTTTCCTTTCTCCTGGGGTCACGTGGAGGCCGCAGGGTGGAGGCCCCAGGGAGGTGGAGGCCGCAGGGAGGTGGAGGCTGCAGGGTGGGGAGGATTCACCCGGAAGAAGACACCCAGTGGATGGGGTGGGCTGACCCCAGACCTGCCCCAGACCTGGTGGAAGGGAAACTTGGGCTGTGAGTGTCAGGAGGTGTGACGTGAGGATGATGATGATGCTGGTGATGATGGTGATGATGATGATGATGGTGATGATGGTGATGATGATGATGGTGATGATGGTGATGATGATGATGATGATGATGATGATGATGAAGGTGATGACGGTGATGATGATGATGATGGTGATGATGATGGTGATGATGATGATGATGATGATGAAGGTGATGACGGTGATGATGATGATGATGGTGATGATGATGGTGATGATGATGGTGATGATGATGATGATGATGATGATGATGATGGTGATGATGATGATGATGGTGATGATGATGATGATGATGATGATGATGATGGTGATGATGATGGTGATGATGATGGTGATGATGATGATGATGATGATGATGATGATGATGGTGATGATGGTGATGATGATGATGATGATGATGATGATGGTGATGGTGATGATGATGATGGTGATGATGGTGATGATGATGATGATGATGATGATGATGATGATGATGATGGTGATGATGATGGTGATGATGATGATGATGATGATGATGATGATGATGATGATGATGGTGATGATGATGATGATGATGATGATGATGATGATGGTGATGATGATGATGGTGATGATGATGATGGTGATGGTGATGATGGTGATGATGATGATGGTGATGGTGATGATGATGATGATGATGATGATGATGATGATGATGATGATGATGATGATGATGATGGTGATGATGATGGTGATGATGATGATGATGATGATGATGATGATGATGATGATGGTGATGATGATGATGATGATGATGATGATGATGATGATGATGATGATGGTGATGATGATGATGGTGATGGTGATGATGGTGATGATGATGATGGTGATGGTGATGATGGTGATGGTGATGATGATGGTGCTGATGGTGATGATGATGGTGATGATGATGATGATGGTGATGATGATGATGGTGATGATGGTGA
Organism: Dipodomys merriami; assembly: GCF_024711535.1. Taxonomy (NCBI): domain Eukaryota; kingdom Metazoa; phylum Chordata; class Mammalia; order Rodentia; family Heteromyidae; genus Dipodomys; species Dipodomys merriami. Next base: position 928,747 of record NW_027204993.1, on the reverse strand, counting down.
TGCTGGTGCTGATGGTGATGATGATGATGATGGTGATGATGGTGATGGTGATGCTGGTGCTGATGGTGGCCCTGGCGGTGGCAGGACTCTGGTAATGAAGATGGCGGAGGTGAATAGAGAGAAAGCCAAGGCCTGCAATCCTCCGTCCTTCCTTTAACACCAGAATGTTCCTGGGCTTTCTTTCCTTTCTCCTGCCAGTCCTGGGGTTCGAACTCAGGGCCCGGGCGCCGTCCCTGAGCTTCTTGGGCTCCGGGCGGGCGCTCTACCCCCTGAGCCACGGCGCCAGTCCTACTTTTCTGGTGATTCCTTGGAGATCAGAGTCTCAGGGGCTTTCCTGCCCCGGCTGGCCTCGAACCGCGGTCCTCAGGCCTCGGCCTCCTCAGTGGCTGGGATGCAGGCCGGTCCCCTGCGGCCTCCCGGGGCCCAGGGCCGGGCGGGGCGCCCCAGGGGCCGAGGCCTCAGGACCGCGGTTCGAGGCCAGCCGGGGCAGGAAAACCCCTGAGACTCTGATCTCCAAGGAAACCATGAGAAAAGTAGGACTGGCGCCGTGGCTCAGGGGGTAGAGCGCCCGCCCGGAGCCCAAGAAGCTCAGGGACGGCGCCCGGGCCCGGAGTTCAAGCCCCAGGACCAAAACATAAAATAAAATAAATATAAAAAATAATAAGAAGAAAAAAGACCCAGACAACACAGAAATAACAGTAACAACCACAACAACAATAATAGTAATGAGGAGGAGGGGCGGGGCGGCGCCGCTCCCGCGGCCTGGCGCCTGCGTGAGGGGAGGGGCCTGCGTGAGGGGAGGGGCCTGTGTAAGGGGAGGGGCCTGCGTGAGGGGAGGAGCCTGTGTAAGGGGAGGGGCCTGTGTGAGGGGAGGAGCCTGCGTGAGGGGAGGGGCCTGTGTAAGGGGAGGGGCCTGCGTGAGGGGAGGGGCCTGTGTGCGAGGGGAGGGGCCTGTGTACAATGGGAAGGGCCTGAATGTGAGGGGAGGGGCCTGCGTGCGAAGGGAGGGGCCTACGTGTGATGGGTGGGGCCTACGTGTGATAGGAGGGGCCTGCGTGTGATGGGCGTGGCCTGCACAGGATGAGAAAGGCCTGCCTTGAAGGATGGGAGGGGCCGGCTCGCGAGGGGCGGAGCCTGTGCATAGTGATGGGCGGGGCGTGTGTGAGATGTGGGCGGGGCCTGCGCTGTATGCAGGGGACCTGCGCGCGAGGGGCGGGGCCTGCGCACGGTGACGGGCGGGGCGTGTGTGAGATGTGGGCGGGGCCTGCGCTGTAGCCGCCGGCAGGGTCGCCCCCTCGGCCCCCTCGGCCCCCCGGGCCCACTTGGTCCACTCGCCGCTGGGTCTCCCGCGTGTCGTGGGGCGCCTCCTCGGTTCGGCGGAGGGCGGGGGTCGGCCTCGGGGCCTGTGCCACCCACCGCGAGGCCCGGGGTTCGAATCCCCAGCACCACAGACACCGAAAACCCCGGCGTGGCGCTGCGGCGACCCCCCCCAGCGGTAACACGCACGCGCGGAGCCGCTTCAGGGAGGGTGTGCCGCCCGGGCGGGGCGGGGCCCCGGCTGCGGTGGGCGTGGCCTGCCGCGGGGCGGGCCGTCCATTGGTGTACGGGGGCGGGGTGGGTGGGTGGGTGTGGCCTGCCGCGGCGCCTGCAGCCGATTGGTGGAGCGGGACGGTTTGGGTGGTGGGCGTGGCCTGCGGCGGCTTTATAAGAGGCCAGGGAGTCAGTGGCTGCCACCCAGGCCCGAGGCCCAGCGGGACGCGCCGGCCCGGGAGGCCCAGGGCGCTGGACACGTCCACCTCCGTCGGCGTAAGTTCCCGTGTGTCTGTGTGTCTGTCTGTGTGTGTGATGTCTCTGTGTGAGTTATTTTGGCCGGCTGTAGGGATTGGACTCCGTTCTCAGGGCGTTTGTTGGCCATCAGAGTCTCCTGGCCTTTGAGTCAGGATCCTCCGATCTCAGCCTCCCGAGGCTCCGGGATGGCAGGCGGGAGCCCCCGAGCCCGGCGCCCCCATGCCTTGTAATATGCATGTTGCTCTGGTGCGTTAACACACCCAGAAAACCCGACCCCGCGGCTCCCGCCTGGAGGCTGAGCTCTGAGGATGGATCGTGGAAGCCGACGCCACAGGAAAGGCTGGGAGACGCCGATCTCTGATAAACCACTCAGAAAAAAGCTGGAAGTGTCCTGTGGCTCAGGTGGTAGAGCGCCCGCCTGCAGCTGAAGAGCTGGGGGACAACGCCCAGGCCCCGAGTTCGAGCCCCAGGACTGGCCTAACCACAGACAAGAAAAAGGGGAAAAGACGACATCTCTGCATGCTCAGAACATTTCACAGCGGTGCCGAAGAAGTAGTTTTGTCCAAAGTTTATATATATATTGTGTGATTGAGGTTGTTTTTGTTGGTTGTGGGATTTGAACTCAGGGCCTGGGCGCTGTCCCTCAGCTCTTCAGCTCCAGGCTGGTGCTCTACCCCTTGACCCACAGCGCCACTTCTGGTTTTCTGGTGGTTTGTTGGAGATCAGAGTCCCACGGACTTTCCTGCCCGGGCTGGCTTTGAACCCTGATCCTCAGATCTCAGCCTCCTGAGGAGCTGGGATGACAGGCGGGAGCCACCAGCCCCCTTTTGCTGGTTCTTTTATTGCCTGTGTGTGAGTCAGTCTGGGGATTTGAACTCAGGGCTTGGGTGCGACCAATTGAGTCACACTCCACTGTGGCTTTTTGGTGGTTCGTTGGAGATGAGAATCTGCTGGACTTTCCTTCCTGGGGCTTCACACGGAGATCCTCAGCCCGCAGCTTCTGGGTGCCCGGATGAAGGCCTGGCCTGGGCCCTGTGTGCAGCCTGGCAGGGCGCTGTCCGCGGTGCTGACCCCCAGCACGGGTCACCCACACGCCGGGCTCCACCTCTGCCCCTGGGACTCATCCACTCGAGCGGACCTTTTCCTTTTGGTGCTGATCCTGGGTCTCGAACTCAGAGCCTGGGCGCTGTCCCTCAGCTCTTCAGCTCAAGGCGGGCGCTCTACCACTTGAGCCACAGCGCCACTACTGGCTTTTTCCCAGGGCTTCATGCAGGAGAGGCAAGCACTCGACCACTGAGCCACCTTCCCAGCCCTACACAAATACACAGACTCAAATACACACACGCGCACAAATAGCCATACACAAATACGTATGCACAAAACCCAATCAAGCCACATGCATGTGTGAATGTGCACAGTCGTAATCTCTCCCCCACGCACACACACGCAGATGCATTCCCACGCAGCTGCGAGTCAGGCTTAGCCACGGTCTGCTTTTCCTTCCCTTCCTGACAGGTGTGTTCCCGCAGAAGAGCGGCGCGGTCTGGCAGTGCAAAGCCACAGGCGTCAGACACGATGGAGCTGGAAGGCAAAGGAAGAGAGAGGCAGAAATGCAGAAGATGTGGCAAATGGAAAAGGCAGAAAGAGCCAAAAAAGACACAAAAAGAACAAGATCTGACAGAAATCGCGAGAAAGGAAAAGCAGGAAGCTTGTTCCACGAAACCCCGGGTCAGCAAGTCTCTTCTAGAAACTCTGTGGGCCAAGTTTAAGCTGACCCGGACACCCAGCGTGCGGGACTACCTGTGGCTGTCCTTTGAATTCAGCATGACAGGTGCACAGGTCAGTACCTGCTCCCCGCTTCCCGGCCTCTGCCCCCCAAGCCCCCCCCACAATCCTTCCCACTCACCCGCCATCTCCTCTTTCCCCAGATTCGTCAGTGGTTTTATGAAAAGAGGAAGCAATACATCAAGGAAATGTACAAACACAGGCGTAAGAAGAGACAAGAGAGGTAAGTCATAATAACCTAGTGACAGCATAGTAGCGCATGCCTGTAGTCCTAGCTACTCTACACAGAGGCTGAGACCTCAGGATCCTGGTTTGAAGCCAGCCTGGGGAAAGACATCTAAGGGACTGTTTCTCCAGTTAATCAGAAAAAAACTGGAAAGTCCAAATGGAAGAGCACTTTGAGTGGAAAATAGTCAGAGATAGAACCCAGGCCCTGAGTTCAAATCCCAGTACTTTACACACACAAACACACACACACACACACACACACATCCGAATACTTCACCCAGACATCTAACATAGAAACACTGAAAGGAAACAAAAACAAAAGCCAGGCACCAGTGGCTCATACCTGTAATCCCCGCCACGCAAGAGGCTGAGATCTGAGGATGGCAGTTCGAAGCCAGCTCAGGCCGAAAAGTCTATGAGACTCTGATCTCCAGGGACTCACCCACAAACCTGAGGGTAGAAGTATGGGTAAAGTGCTAGAGCTCTTGCCTTGAGAACAAACAAGCTTAGGACAGCGCCCAGGCCCCGAGTTCAAGTTCTAGGACTGGCAAGTTAACAAATAAAAAAGAATCAAGGTCAGAGACCTGAGTGCATGGTCCCCTCCACTCTCTTTTTGGTCAGTCGTGGGGCTTGAACTCGGGGCCTGGGCGCTGTCCCTCAGCTCTTTGGCTCAAGGCTGGCGCTCTACCACTTTGAGCCACAGCGCCATTTCCAGTTTTCTGGTGGTTCATTGGAGATCAGAGTCGGGATCCTCAGATCTCGGCCTCCTGAGTAGCTTGGATAACAGGGGAGACCCCAACAGCACCCCATTCATTCCTTTTACGCTCAAGCTGGTGCTCTACCACTTGGAGCACGCCACTTCAGGCTTTTTGGTGGCTCTGTGAAAATTCTGAGTCTCACAGACTTTCCTGCCTGGGCTGGCTTGGAACCGGGATTCTCAGATCTCAGCCTCCTGAGGAGCTGGGATGACAGGCGGGAGCCACCACACTGGGCCTTTTTAGGACCTTCATCTGTGTAACTGCTCTCTCACTGTCTGTCTGTCTGTCTGTCTGTCTCTCAAGGTGCTAGGATGGATCATCGCAGGGCTCTGCACAAAGCGTTCTCCCATGCAGATTGTCTTCCAACCTGAAGATCTTTCCAGAAGAATGCTTTTAGTCGCCTACTTGTTTATTTACTTATTTATGGCCCTTTTGTTGGTCTGCCGTGGGCCTTGAACTCAGCGCCTCGGGAGGGGCCTGGGCCAGCGATCGCGGCGCGCGTGGGGCTGCAGACCGCAGAGCACGGAGCGGACTGGACCCAGGAGCCTGAGCCAGACCGCGCAGCCAATCAGAGCGGCTGAAGGACGGGAGCCAGACCGCGCAGCCAATCAGAGTGGCTGAAGGACGGGAGCCAGACGGGAAAACCAATCAGAGAGGCTGAAGGACCTGAGCATGACAAGGCAGCCAATCAGAGTGGCTGGGAGACATCAGCCAGACCGCGCAGCCAATCCAGAGTGACTGCAGGCCCAGAGCCAGATGGACAGCCAATCAGAGCTGCTGACAGATGGAGGGACGCTCGTGCCAGCGTCTGATTGGGTGTGGGGGCTGAGACGGCTCGCGGAGTGTCCAATGACCGTGGGAGTCGCTGGATCCCCCGCCCTCCGCTCCCCAGGCCGCCCGGGACCCCTCCTGTCAATCAAGAGCCGGGATCCTCCCTCGGGTCAATAAATCTGTTATTGGACGTCTCTGTCTCTGCGCTCATTACTTCAGACCGAGGCCGGGCGGGGGCCGTGGTTCTCGGGATCAGTAGATCCACTCAGAGACTCCTTCATTCATTCATTCATTCCTCCCTCTCTCTGGATGCCAGTCTTGCGTCTTGAACTCAGGGCCTGGGCGCTGTCCCTGAGCTTCTTTGTGCTCAAGGCGGGCGCTCTCCCACTTGAGCCACAGCGCCACTCCCAGCTTTTTCTGAGAGGTTCATTGGAGATCAGAGTCTCCGGGCTGGCTTTGAACCCTGGTCCTCAGATCTCAGCCTCCTGGGATGACAGGCGGGAGCCACCTGCACCCCGCAGTAGTTACGTTTAGTCTGGATCGAGCCCAGGACCTCAGGCATGCGCTGAAGCTCGTCTGAATGCACCACTGTACTGGACCCTCCCCTAGCTGTTAGATGGGAGGCGCCATCGTGAGCAGGAGGCCGGGCTGGCCCAGACACACACACAGCCGGGTAGAACTTTGGCCTCTGGATGTCAGCCTCCACAACAGGACTCCGCCCCCCCCCCCCCCCCCCCCAGCCAGCACTAGTTTATTAGAGCCAAGGTCAAGCAATTGCCAGGATGAGCATAGTAGCTCACGCCTGTAATTCCAGCTACTCCACCACACGCTTCTCTCCAATGAGCCACCAGAAAGCTGGAAACGGCACTGTGGTGCTAAGTGGTAGAGTGACAGCCTTGAGCAAACGAGATCAGAGACAGCGCCTAGGCCGGGAGTTCAAGCCCCAGGACCAGCAAAAGCATGAACATAAATCCGTCCCTAATTGAACATTTTATTATTAAAGGAGTTGTGAAAGATTGATAGATTTTTTTTCTCCTTTACTCACACCAGCATTACCGTCTACTACCATCTTTTATTTTTTTTGCCAGTCCTGGGGCTTGAACTCAGGGCCTGAGCACCGTCCCTGAGCTCCTTTGGCTCAAGGCTGGTGCTCTACCACTTGAGCCACAGCGCCACTTCCGGTTTTCTGGTGGTTTATGGGAGATCAGAGTCTCACAGACTTTCCTGCCTGGGCTGGCTTTGAACCATGATCCTCCGATCTCAGCCTCCTGAGCAGCTGGATGACAGGCGGGAGCCGCGGTGGCCAGCTTGGCCACCCCCCCCCTTTAATTACAGAGAAACAGATTTATTACAATTGCTGTCACGTGTCTATAAGAACGGGTTTAAGAATCTCCTGAGCTGACACCAAGATGTCACCATCACCAGCGCCGCTCCACGCAACCAGAGCAGCGACCATGGCCTTCCCCCATCTGTTCCCAAAGCTCCCAACAAGAACGGAGGAGGAGGAGGAGGAGGAGGAGGAGGAGGAGGAGGAGGAGGAAGAGGAGGAGGAGGAAGAGGAGGAGGAGGAGGAAGAGGAGGAGGAGGAGGAGGAGGAGGAAGAAGAGGAGGAGGAGGAGGAGGAGGAAGAGGAGGAGGAGGAGGAAGAAGAGGAGGAGGAGGAGGAGGAAGAAGAGGAGGAGGAGGAGGAGGAGGAAGAGGAGGAGGAGGAGGAAGAGGAGGAGGAGGAGGAGGAGGAGGAAGAAGAGGAGGAGGAGGAGGAGGAGGAAGAGGAGGAGGAGGAGGAAGAAGAGGAGGAGGAGGAGGAGGAAGAAGAGGAGGAGGAGGAGGAGGAGGAAGAGGAGGAGGAGGAGGAAGAAGAGGAGGAGGAGGAAGAGGAGGAAGAGGAGGAGGAGGAGGAGGAAGAGGAGGAGGAGGAGGAGGAGGAAGAGGAGGAGGAGGAGGAGGAAGAAGAGGAGGAGGAGGAGGAGGAGGAAGAGGAGGAGGAGGAGGAAGAGGAGGAGGAGGAGGAGGAGGAGGAAGAAGAGGAGGAGAAGGAGGAGGAGGAAGAGGAGGAGGAGGAGGAGGAGGAAGAGGAGGAGGAAGAGGAGGAGGAGGAGGAAGAGGAGGAGGAAGAGGAAGAGGAGGAGGAGGAAGAAGAGGAGGAGGAGGAGGAAGAGGAGGAGGAGGAGGAGGAAGAGGAGGAGGAGGAGGAGGAGGAGGAGGAGGAGGAGGAGGAGGAGGAGGAGGAGGAAGAGGAGGAGGAAGAGGAGGAGGAGGAGGAAGAGGAGGAGGAAGAGGAAGAGGAGGAGGAGGAAGAAGAGGAGGAGGAGGAGGAAGAGGAGGAGGAGGAGGAGGAAGAGGAGGAGGAGGAGGAGGAGGAGGAGGAAGAGGAGGAGGAAGAGGAGGAGGAGGAGGAAGAGGAGGAGGAAGAGGAAGAGGAGGAGGAGGAAGAAGAGGAGGAGGAGGAGGAAGAGGAGGAGGAGGAGGAGGAAGAGGAGGAGGAGGAGGAGGAGGAAGAAGAAGAAGAGGAGCAGGAGGAGGGGGAGGAGGAGGGGGAGGAGGGGGAGGGGGAGGGGGAGGGGGAGGGGGAGGAGCTCTGGCTCTTCCCCAGTGGCCTTTGCATGTCAATGGCTGGGGGAGGCTGGCAGACGGGATTAAGGAGGGACTCACGGGGTGGGGGCGTGGGCTGGAGAGGGGGTGGGCCTGCGGGGAATCCTCCCTTAAAGACCCGCAGCCCGCGGGCTGGGGGCTGCGGTGCGTTGGATCTTCTCCTCTGCTTGTTTTCTGGCTGCCGTGTCTTCCGTGCTCACCTGGAGTCTTTGCTGGCCAGATCTCCGCCATGAGTGTGGACTGTGTGTGTGCCCAAAACGCGCCCAGGTCTGAGGCAGCGGATGGGGAGGACGGATGGCCAGGGCCCAGCAGCTGCCAGGCCCACGAGGAAGAGCCCAGGCCCAGCCCCGAGCCCACGCTCCACGCAGACACAGGTAAGACAGACCTGAGGCCGGGCGCCGCAGCGCACGCCTGCCATCCCAGCGACTCAGGAGGCTGAGAGCTGAGGATCGCGGTTCAAGGCCAGCCCGGGCAGGAACGTCCGTGAGACTCTGATCTCCAGTGGACCAGCCCAAAACAAAACACAAACAAAAAAACCTCCAAATGGAGCTGTGGTTCAAGGGGTAGAGCGCGCAGGCCCTGAGTTCAAACCCCATGTCTACTCCAAAAAAACACACAGAGATTTAGTTCTAGAAGAGCAAGAAGGAGGGGGAAATAGCTTGGAACCGAAAAAGGCTGAGGACATTAGCACTCTAGGCCCTATGCAGGTGACATTCTAGAGAGCATTCTAGAAACACAAGTCTGGTTTGTGTGGTCAGCGTGTGCGGGTTTCAGAGTCGTGGACAGAGCCTGGGCTTCGGGATTGAGGTTGGGGGGTCCCCTCTAGACACCGCACAGTGTCACACCCCAATTCCATTCACCACGGTCTTTCCTATCGGGAAATTCTGTAGAAAGTTCTGGAATCTTTTGTGTACCTGTGGTAGGTGACCTTCTTGACTGGAGGCGAGCTACAGGGTAAACAGCTTAGAATGCACAGGAGCCTCAGTTTACCCTCAGGCTCACACGTGGTATTGGGTGGAGTTAATCCCCCCCTCCGGATAAAACTCTGAATTCTGGGCCCAGTGACCTTTCCTGAAAACTCTCTGCTCAGAGTCTCCTGGACTTTTCCTGCCGGGCCTGGCTTTGAACCACGATCCTCCGGATCTCAGCTTCCTGAGGAGCTGGGATGCCAGGCGTGAGCCCCCAGGGCCTGGTTTGGGATCAGAATTCAGCCAGGGTCTGAGGTGTCTTGTGGATTCCTCCTGGTAGGAGGTTAAGTGGGTCGGCCTGGGGTGTGGGCCTGCGACTTGAGATGGGGTCTCTAGACAGAGTCGACCCTTCTCTGCAGGGGACTGTGTGGCCCGTCCAGCGTCCGTCGGTTCTCCTGTGAGTGGGAATCTGGAGAGCGAGCTTCCTACTCCGCTGGCTGGACCCACGGAGCAGGGGGCCCGGGGACACAGCTCAGACAGCAGCCTTGACCCGGTGAGTGTGATTTGGAGAAATCGCGAGGCTCTGAGGCTGGGGGCCACTCCTTTGTTCCCTCACTTGCTCATTCACTTGGTCCTGTGTCCAGCAGCGTCGGGCTGCTGCTCTTTCTGGGAGGTTCAGAATCTTCACCTTTTTCAGGAGTGTCTAATTTTCCCCTCGATTCAGCGTATCCTGGGATCTGACACCCGTCCGCCCATGGACACCTTGGAGGTGCTTGACGATCCCCTGACCGCGGAATCCTCGGGGGAAGATAGCTCCTGGAGTGATTTAGGTGAGCCCCACGGGCCCCCCATCACTGGGCTTTTTTTGGGGGGGGCTCAGGCTGCTCTGGATTTAGGGTTTGAAGTCACAGACGGAGGAGGCCCAGGCATGAGGCTGATTCCAGACACAAAAAAAGGAGATGCAAAGGGGAAGGGAAGGAGAATTACATTGGGGGTTCACTGGGCTGAGGAGACTTAGGGTGCAGTCCCAGTCCTGGGGAAAGGAAATCACAAAACGAGCCATCATGCCCCGCTTTGTAGCCGTGTCTGATTAGACAAGACACCTCAACAGTTCACTGAGCCTGGTGCTCTACCACCTGAACCATGCCTCCAGTCCGCATTTGGGAAAGTTTACCTGCCCAGGCTAGTGTTGAACTCTGAACTTTTGCTGTCAGTCCTGGGCCTTAGAAACATGAGCCAGTGGGAATTTTCACAGTTTGGGGCTTGAACTCAGGGCCTAGGCACAGTCCCTGAGTTTTGGTCTTCAAGTCAGGCGCTCTGCCACTTGAACACAACTCCACTTCTGGTTTTCTGGTGCTTTTGGAGAGACGAGTCTCAGGGGGCTGGGCAGGTGGCTCAGTGGTAGAGCGCTCGCCTCGCATGCATGAAGCCCCAGGTTCGAATCCTCACTACCACAGACACAGAAAAGGCCAGAAGTGGCGCTGTGGTTCAAGGGGTAGAGCGCCAGCCTGGAGCCAAAGGAGCTCAGGGACAGCGCCCAGGCCCTGAGTTCAGGACCTAGGACTGGCAAAGTAATTGTTTTAAGCCACTGCATGGCTCTTAAGTTGTCAGGGAGACCTGAGGGTGGAATGGAGGTTTTGGGGCAACGGGAAATGTGGCCTCCGCCCAGCCACAGCTCCCAGGTCCCATTCCCAGGGCTCTTGGTCTCCCGCAGGGAAAGGCGGGCTGGAAAGGAAGGTACAAACTTCAAAAGGCGACAATGTTTTGTAAATAAGCGGTTGATCGTCTGGATTAACAGCTTACGCTTTGCCCAAACCTCAGTTTACCCCGAGTTCCCACCCCCAGGATAGAAATCTGAATTGCCCTTAAGCAGAGTGAGTTCTCAGTGTGGGGAGAAGGGATTCCAAACCCCCAATCCTGTCTAGATTCTGAGCTTGGATTTTCGGGAGTCCCCACATCTTAGAGGTGCTAAGAATCTCCTGGACTTTTGTTGTTGCCTGGGCTGGCTTTGAACCACGATCCTCCGGATCTCAGCTTCCTGAGGAACTGGGATGCCAGGCGTGAGCCCTCAGGGCCTGGTTTGGGATCAGAATTCAGCCAGGGTCTGAGGTGTCTTGTGGATTCCTCCTGGTAGGAGGCTGGGTGGGTCGGCCCGGGGGGTGGGCCTCAGACTTGAGATGGGGTCTCCATGCTAAGAGTCATTCCTTCCCTGCAGAAGACTGGGTGCCTCGTCCTGTGCGTGGGAATCTGGAGAGCGAGCTGCCCACGCCGGCCGTGGAGCAGGGGGCTCAGGGACACGGCTGGGACAGAAGCCTGGACCTGGTGGGTGTGATCTGAGTGTGATCAGAGGAGGGACTTCCAGGGCTGGGGGGTGGGGGGTGGGGCTATGCGCTCTGAGGGACTCCTTTGTCCACTCTCCTGTTCATTCCCTCACTTGGTCATTCATTCATTCATTCATTCATTCATTCCCTCCTCACTGAGCTGGTTCATCCGATCCCGAGCTGATCCACTCTGGTTTGGATTCACAGGATCTGCACCCCAATCGCCGTGCATGGCTTTTTTTCTTCTTCTGCATGTGTGCAGGTGCTAGTCAGAAAGGACTCACGTGTCGGGGTGTCTCCTGGGGTTAAGGACCCCCCAACTCCAAAGGAGCTCAGTCAGGCAAAGTTGACTTCTGCAGAAGACAGGCCAGGGCAGGCAGCCGGCTCCCTTCTTATACCTGACTTGGCAGGCCACGCCCCTTCCGCACCCATTGGCTGAGCTCAGGCCCCTCTGCTCCCATTGGCTGAGCTCAGCCTCCTCTGCTCCCATTGGCTGAGCTCAGCCCCCTCTGCTCCCATTGGCTGAGCTCAGGCGCCTCAGGTCTCATTGGCTGAGCTCAGGCGCCTCTGCTCCCATTGGCTGAGCTCAGGCGCCTCAGGTCTCATTGGCTGAGCTCAGGCCTCTTTGCTCCCATTGGCTGAGCTCAGGCCTCTCTGCTCTCATTGGCTGAGCTCAGGCCCCCTCTGCTCCCATTGGCTGAGCTCAGCCTCCTCTGCTCCCATTGGCTGAGCTCAGGCGCCTCAGGTCTCATTGGCTGAGCTCAGGCCCCTCTGCTCCCATTGGCTCAGCTGAGGCCACTTTGCCAACCATTCCCTGAGTTCAGGGACTTTATGCTCTGCCTGGCTTCAAACCTCCATCCTCAGATCTCAGCCTCCTGAGCAGCTGGGATTATAGGAGTGAGTCACCAGTGCCCGGCTTCACGCAACTACTTGAAAAGGAAAGATTTTAACCCTTCTTTAAAGCCGGGGACTGGCATGGTGGTAGATGCCTGCAATCCCAGCCCTTCAGAAGAAGAGGAAGATATCTGAGGATTGGGGTTCAAAGCCAGCCTAGCGAGGAAGGTCCATAAGACTTGCATACATCCAGTGAGCCAACAGAAAGCCAAAAGTGAAGTTGTGGCTCAAGGGGAAGAGTACCCACCTCAAATTAAATAGCTCGGGGCCAGCGTGCAGATCAGGCTCCGGGAGTGACCCCAAAAACCAAATTCACGAGCTCCAGACTTGAGTCATTTAATGGTTATAATAATAGCCTGAAGCCTCAGCGGCTCCACAGTTTAAAAGGGAAGCCACGGGCAGCTGCAGCAGCCTGAGACTCCTCTCTGGAAAATCAGCCTCTTGGGCTTTTTCATGAGTGCATAATTTTCCCAGGGCCTTTGGGTAACAGATTCTCGGCTCTTCCACACAGCTGCTCCTGCAATCCCTGAGGGAGGGGTCTTCTGAGGAGTCTACCGAGGATTCTGGGGAGCTGTTGGAGGAAGACAGCTCCTGGAGTGATTTAGGTGAGCCCCACGGCCCCCCCAGCTCCAGGATTCAGGCTCTGAGATGGTGCAAAGAGTCAAAGCCAGCCTGCCCAGCCTGGCTTTGAACCACGATCCTCTGGATCTCCTCAGCTTCCTGAGGATCTGGAATGCCAGGCCTGAGCCCCCAGGGCCTGGTTTGGGTTCAGAATTCAGAGGGTCTGAGGTGTCTTGTGGATTCCTCCTGGTGGGAGGCTGGGCATGTCGGCCCGGGGGGTGGGCCTGCAACTTGAGATGGGGTCTCCATGCTGAGTCATCCCTTCCCTGCAGAAGACTGGGTGCCCCGTCTGGCGCCCATGGTGTCTATGAATTCTCCTGTGAGTGCCAATCTGGAGAGCGAGCCCCCCACTCCGCCTTCTGGGGTGCAGGAGCAGGGGGCTCGGGGATGCGGCCCGGACAGCAGCCTTCACCCGGTGAGTGTGATCACAATCACTTCTATCCTGCATTTGCTCAGTCATTCATTTCCTCCCAAGCTCCCAGAGCAGGACTTGCTCCCTTTGCCCCTCTGCTCCCATTGGCTGAGTCAGGCAGAGGCTCCTATTGGCTGAGCTCAGGGACTTCTCTGCCCTGGTTGGCTAAGAGGCTGAGCGCTGGTGGCTTACATCTATCATCTGAGGTATAATGGAGGCTGAAAGCTGAGGCTTGTGAGTCGAGGCTAACCCAGGCGGGGAAATCCACAAGACTTGTACACATTCCATGAGCCAGCAACAAGCCAGAAGCACAGCTGGGTGAAGACGAGGGCTCCAGCCTCAAACACAACGGCTCAGGGAACAGCCTGCAGTCCCTGAGTTTGTTCGAGCTCCAGGATTGGCACAAAGAAACAAAAAACCTAGCACTGCGCTTTTCCATGCGCGGAGATGTAGACATTCACCACTCCATTACTAAAACAGCCCGGCGCATTGGCCGGCCGGTGGTTTAAAAAGGAAGCCGGAAGGTGGGAAGCCTGGAGGTTGGGAATCTTTGGCTTTTTCATGAGTGTATAGTATTTCAGTCCTCCCATTTTCCCACACAGCGGCCCATGGAGGCCCTGGAGGAGATTCAGCAAGCCCTGCCCAAGGCGACTCCCGAGGTGCTGCACGAACACAGCTCATCCAGGGAATTGGGTGAGCCCCACGCCCCCCCCCCCGGATTCAGGGACTCCCCGCTTTGCTCCCCAGAGGAGCACAGGGTCCAAGGCCTCAGACAGAGGAGGGTCTGGAGTGGAGCTGGCTCCAGACAAAACGTGGGGTTCAAATGGGAAAAAAGGAGGGAGCAGGGGGGTAGCACGGGGTTCCCCGTGTTTAGGAGACTTTCATCATCCAAGCAAATTACTTGGGGAAATTGGGGGGAAAATCAATTACAAAACTCCCCCCCCCCCCCCAGACCAGCACGGCAGCTTTGCCTGATTCGTGCTGGACCATCAGGGAAGCACAAAACCACGTAGCCTGGTGCTCTGCCACTTGAGCCACGTCCCCGGTCTGCATCGGGCTAGATTACCGGGGATCGAACCTCTGAAACCTTTCTGGGCCCAGGCTGTCGCTGGGATGCCGGGCCTGGGATCAGAATTCAGGGTCTGCGGTGCCTGGCGGGTCGGCCCGGGGGCTGGGCCCGAGCCTGGAGATGGGGTCTCCTTCCCTGCAGGGGAGGCCGCGCGGCCCCGCCCCGCGCCCACGGTGCGGGTCTTGATCGTGAATGCGGACAACCAGCTCCCCGCTCCGGCCTGCGGGTCCGGGTTCGGAAGACGGTGGTGGCCGGGACCCCCGGGAGCCAGGCCGGGCGCGGCAGCGCGGCCCGGTGAGTGTGATGGCGGGGGGGGGGGGTGATCACTCATTCATTCATTCATTCATTCATTCATTCATGTCACTGGGTCCCTCAATCATTCGTTCATCCCCCCCCCCCCCCCGTGCAGCCCTGCTGTCCCGGCCTCCCGCACTCGATCATGTCCCGACTCCTTCATTCGTTCCCTCCCTCCTCTCCCCGGCTCCCCGACTCCTTCATTCGTTCCCTCCCTCCTCTCCCCGGCTCCCCGACTCCTTCATTCGTTCCCCGGCTCCTCCCTGCGCCCCGCGGTCTGGGCACTCGCGGGAGCTGCGCCCCGATCTCTGGGTGTCTGTCTTTTCTTATGCATGTCTGCTGGCACCTGTTAGAAATGGCTCAGAGTCGGCTGCCACAAAGGAGGAAGTTTACCCCAGCCCAACAGGAACCCGGACACACAAGCCGGGCTGCGCCCAGCGCGGCCGTGGGAAGCTAGCTGCGCGCCCTTTTATACCTGACCTAGCCGGCCCCGCCCCCCTGCACCCATTGGCTGAGCTCAGGCCCCTCTGCGCTCATTGGCCGAGCTCAGGCCCCTCTGCGCCTATTGGCCGAGCTCAGGCCCCTCTGCTCCCATTGGCTGAGCCCAGACCCCCCTCTGCTCCCATTGGCTGAGCTCCGCCCCCCCTGCCTCCATTGGCTGGGCCCAGGCCCCCTCTGCTCCCATTGGCTGGGCTCAGTCCCCTACACTCCCATTGGCTGTGGTCAGGCTCCCCTGCACCCATTGGCTGGGCTTAGTCCCCTACACTCCCATTGGCTGGTCCCAGGCCCCCTCTGCTCCCATTGGCTGGTCCCAGGCCCCCTCTGCTCCCCTTGGCTGTGGTCAGGCTCCCTCTGCTCCCTTGGCTGGGCTCAGGGACTTTTCTTCCTGCACAGAAGCCAGTGGACGCCTGCTTGGCGCATGAGCAAATCCTGACGGCGGACGCCTCTGAGCCATCTCCGCTGGTGTGGGATGAAGCCGCCTCCCCAGGTGACTTAGGTGAACCCCACAATCCTCCAGGCCTCAGCTTCCTGAGGAGCTGGGATGACAGGGCCTGGTTTGGGATCAGAATTCAGAGAGGGTCTGAGGTGTCTGGTGGATTCCTCCTGACTGGAGGCCGGGCGGGTCGGCCCGGGGGGTGGGCCTGAGGCTTGAGATGGGGTCTCCATGCTAAGAGTCCTCTCTTCCCTGCAGAGGCCGCTGGTCCCCGTCCAGCGTCCTTGGCTTCCATGAGTTCTCCTGTGCGTGCGAATCTGGAGAGCGAGCTCCCCACGCCACCCTGTGGGGTGCAGGAGCAGGGGCCCCAGGAATGCGGCCTGGACAGCAGCCTTGAGCCTGAGCCGGTGAGACTCCTTCAGTGTTCTCCATCTCTCCACCCAGAGCTCCAAGCTGCTCCCTTATAACTGACCTGCAGGCCACGCCCCTCTGCTCCCATTGGCTGAGCTCAGGCCCCTCTGCTCCCATTGGCTGAGCTCAGGCCCCTCTGCCTTCATTGGCTGAGCTCAGGGACTTTTCTGTCCTGGCTGCCTTCAAACCTTCATCCCCAGGTCTCGGCCTCCTGAGAGTAGCTGGGGTAACAGGTCAGAGTCACTGGTACCCGGGTTGTTCTAGCAACTACTTGGAAAGGTGGCTCACACCTGTAATCCTAGCTACCAAGGAGGCTGGGACGGGAGTACTGAGGTTGGAGGCCAGCCCAGGCAGCTTCCACGCCCTGAGTTCAAGCCCCAGGATTGGCACAAACAAACAACCCAGCAGGACAACGGTGAAGATTTATTAGAACAGCCTGGAACATTGGCTGCCCCAGGGTTTAAAGAGGAAGCCAGAGGGAAATAAGTCAGGCTGCGCCTCCTTCCTGGAGGTTCAGCATCTTCGGCTTTTTCAGGAGTGCATAATACTCCCGGAC
Source organism: Dipodomys merriami (assembly GCF_024711535.1). Taxonomy (NCBI): domain Eukaryota; kingdom Metazoa; phylum Chordata; class Mammalia; order Rodentia; family Heteromyidae; genus Dipodomys; species Dipodomys merriami. Next base: position 912,405 of record NW_027204993.1, on the reverse strand, counting down.
CTCTCTGCAGTGTATTCTCTGCTCTTCACACAGATGCTGATGGATGGCTCAGAGGGGGTTCAGCAAACCCAGACCCCCGAGTCTTCCGGGGTGTTGGGTGAAGACAACTCCTCGAATGATTTCGGTGAGCCCCACGGCCTCCCCAGCCCGATCCCCCGGATCTCAGCTTCCCAAGCAGCTGGGATGACAGACAGGCCTGGGCCCCCAGGGCCTGGTTTGGGACCAGAATTCAGAGAGGGTCTGCGGTGTCTTGTGGATTCCTCCTGGGAGGAGGCTGGGCGGGTCGGCCCGGGGGGTGGGCCTCAGACTTGAGATGGGGTCTCCACGCTGAGTGCTGAGCGGTCCCTTCCCCGCAGGGCCCGGGGCGGCTCCGCGGCGGGCCCGGGGCCTGTCGGTGGTGGCGGGGGAGCTGCTGCAGGAGGCCAGGCGGCCCCGCCGCGGCGCGGCCCGCCCTCCGCACTGGATCTGGACGCGGGGAACCCTGTCCCAGGTGCGTGACGGGACGGGGCCACGCACTGGAAAGCTGTCATTCGTTCCCTCAGTCATTCATTCATCCCTGATCACTCCTTCCTTCCCCCGTCTCGCTCATCCACTGGTTCAGACGACGCCCTGCTTGCAGCCTCGTGCATTTACAGAGAGCTTCACCTGCTCTTCATTCATTCATTCATTCATTCGCCCATCCCAGCCCGCCGCCTGCTCTGCTGAGTCAGTCGGAGGCCGCTCCCTTTTATACCTGACCCAGCAGGCCCCGCCCCGCATCTCCCATTGGCTGAACTCGGCCCCTCCCCTCGGATCCCATTGGCTGATAGCACCCGTTCGGCTCCCATAAGCTTAGCTTGGCCCCTTAGGCTCCCATTGGCTGAGCTCGGTACCCTCGGCTCCCATTGGCTGAGCTCAGGCCCGCTCGGCTGCCAGAGGCTGAGCTTAACTCCAAATCCTCCATCTCCAGCCTCCCAAATGCTGGGATTCCAGGCACCCGCCACCACACCCAGCCATCCCAAAGGCTACAACCTCGCAGACTTGCTTCTGTGGAGTTTGTGTCTCAATTAATCTCATTCTTTTTTTTTTTTTTTCAGCCTGAAGAAAGACCTTTCGGGTGTAAATGCGACTATTGTTTATCCAGAACATTAGATGATTCGCCGTGTTGTGATTCGCAAGCGTTGTGACATTGGTGTGCTAGGAATCGCAAGTAGCAAATAAACCTGCATGTAAAGAACTTAATGTGGAACTTCTTGAGTTCTTTGTTTGTTTTTAGTCCATCATGGGGCTTGAACTCGGGGCCTGGACGCTGTCCCCGAGCGTGTTTGCTCAAGGCTGGCGCTCTACCCCTTGAGCCACAGCCCTAGGCCGTGAGTTCGAGCCCAGGGCCTGCACTCTAGTCAGGAGGTCTCTGAGCTTGGCGCGCGCTTCCCGCTCTGGACGGCGGGTGGCGCCCGAGCTCGGTGACCCCGGTCCGCCCCGGGGTTGGAGCCCAGGGCTGTGACTGCTGCTTTGTCTCTGCCCTGGGGTGGGAATTTCCAGTTGATCAGCTAAGGCAGGAGCCCACCCCCCAGTATATATTGTATAAAACACTGACAGAGGGCAGCGATCGAGAGGATCACAGGCCAATCCAGACACAAAAACAGCACAGCTGGGCACCCCTGGCTCCCGCCTGTCAGGAGGCTGAGATCTGAGGATCGAGGTTCAAGGCCAGCCCGGGCAGGAATGTCCTGGAGACTCTGATCTCCCAGGAACCACCAGGAAAGCTGGAAGTGGCGCTGTGGCTCAAGGGGGAGAGCGCCAGGGCGAGCGGAGGGACGGCGCCCAGGCCCAGGGTTCCAGCTCAACCACGGATAAAACACCAGACAAGGCAGCCGCAGCCGGCCATTTCAAAGGCCCTCCCGGCCCTAACTGAATGGAGCCTTGTGGATTCCCGGGAGACAGATGATGGCCGTTCTTCCTGGCATGCTTCTCACTTCTATTTTAGACGGGATGTCGCTCCAGGCGCAGCCCGGACCAGCTTCCAACTCCCGGGAGCTGGGATTACAGGCGTGTGCTACCACACTAAAAGCTACCTGACCTAGACAGCCAGGCGGTCCGAAGCCAGCCCCCAGGGGAAAAGCTCCATGTGGAGCTGCGGCTCAGGGGGTGGAGGCGGCGCCCCGGCCCTGAGTTCAAGCCCCAGGGAAGGCACAAAGTAACCACCGCAGCAATGAGGGGGGCGCGGGGCTCCCTCGGCCTCCCACCCGGGTCTCCCCGGGCTCCGCGGCCTCAGGCCAGGCGGGGTCCGCGCTGGAACGCGGGGGGCGAGGCCTGCGCGCGAGGGGAGGAGCCTGCGCGTGGTGGGCGGGGCCTGCGCGTGATTGGAGGGTCGGTGAAAGGCAGGAGCAGCGTGCGCTAGGAGTGGCTGGCGTGTGAGGGGCGGGGCCGGCGCGTGGTGGGCGGGGCCTTCACGTCAGGGGTGGGGAGGGCCCAGCCAGTGAGGGAAGGTCTTACTCGTGATAGGAGCCTACACGTGAGGGGAGGAGCCTGCGCGTGGTGGGCGGGGCTTGCGCGTGATTGGAGGGACTGGTGAAAGGCAGGAGCAGCGTGTGCTAGGAGTGGCTGGCGTGTGGGGGGCGGGGCCGGCGCATGGTGGGCGGGGCTTGAGCCTGATTGGAGGGGCAGGTGAAAGGCAGGACCCGCATGTGCTAGGAGTTACTGGCGTGAGGGGCGGGGCCTGCGCATGAGGGGAGGAGCCGGCGCGTGGTGGGCGGGGCCTGCGCGTGATTGGAGGGCAGGTGAAAGGCAGGACCCGCATGCGCTAGGAGTGGGTGGCGTGAGGGGCGGGGCCTGCGCATACGAGGTAAGGGCCTGCATGTGATGGGCGGGGCCTTCGCGTCAGGGGGTGGGGCGGGCCTGCGCGTGGGGGCGGGGCCTGCGTGGAGGGGCGGGGCCTGCGCCCGGAGTGGGCGGGGCCTGCGGGACGCAGAGTTGGGGCAGCGCAAGGATTCCAAGAAGAAAACTCCGAGACGTGAAGCTGTGGAGCGCGTGTTACACACTCACACACTCACACACACACAGGAGGCGGGTCTAAGCGGCTTCCCAGCGCTCCGCGGGCCCTCTCAGCCGCCACACCCAATCAGAGGCTGGCACGAGCGGCCCTCCATCCTTCAGCCGCTCTGATTGGCTGCCCGGTCCGGCGCGGGTCCTTCGGCCCCCGTGGTTGGCTGGCGGAGCCGGCTCCCGTCCTCGGGCCGCTGATTGGCTGCCCGGTCCGTCCTCCGGCCGCTGATTGGCTGCCCCGTCGGGCTCACACGCCTGGCGTCCAATCCGCTCGCTGGGCGCTGCACGTCTTCCGCGGGTGGGTTTGGAGGCCGCGCCCGGGAGGCCGGGATGGGAGGATCGCGGGGCGAGGCTGCTCGCCCGCGGCCGCAGGAAGCCTTTCTACTACACAGGCCGGGCGCGAGCGACCCCGCCCGCCATCCCAGCCCCTCCGGAGGCTGAGATCCGAGAGTCACAGTTCATAGCCGAACCATGAGACGCTCATCTCCAAGGAACTGCTGCAAAAGTGGCAATGGAGCTGTGGCTCAAGGGGTAGAGCTCCAGCCTTCAGCGAAAGGGCTGAGGGACCGCGCCCGGGTCCTGAGCTCCAGCCCCACAGTGAACAAAAAGAAAAAGAAAAGAAACACACACACACAAAAGACAACAAGAGGGTTGGGAGTTCAAGCCCCACGACCTGTATAATCAAACAGGACAGAGCACAACAGAACCAGAGGAATAGAACCGGGTCTGGGAGCCTTTTCTTTGGCCAATCTAAGTCTTAATCTCAGGGCCTGGGTGCTGACCTTGAGCCTCTTTTCGCTCCAGGCTGGCGCTCTACTACTTTGGGCCACACAGCCACTTCTGGCCTTTTCTGATTGGTTTGTTGGAGATCAGAGTCTCTCAGACTATCTAATCCAGGCTGGCTTTGAGCCCTGATCCTCAAATCTCAGCTTCCTGAGTAGCTAGGATTACAGGTGGGAGCCATTGAGTCTGGCTTGGGACCTTCTCTTTTCTTTTTCTTTATATTTTGTCGGTCGTGGGACTTGAACTCAGGGCCTGGGCGCTGTCCCTCAGCTCTTCAGCTCAAGGCCTGGGCTCTACCACTTGGGCCACAGCTCCACTTCCAGTTTTCTGGTGGTTTATGGGAGATCAGAGTCTCATGGACTTTCCTGCCCAGGCTGGCTTTGAACTGTGATCCTCAGATCTCAGCCTCCTGAGTAGCTGGGATGACAGGCGTGCACTACCAGGGCCGGGCTGCTCAACTGCTTTTGTTCTACTTATTACTTACCTCGTTTGTCTCTTCTTATGCTTCTGTTTGGACATTTCTTCCATGTATTGCCTTCTCTTCTCACAAAACCACTGGTGTATCTGGGGAAAGAGGAGATGGCGGGTGAGTGGGAAGGATTGTGTGTGGGGGGGGGTTGGCTTGGGGGGCAGAGGCTGGGAAGTGGGGAGCAGGTACTGACCTGTACATCTGTCATGCTGAATTCAAAGGACAGCCACAGGTAGTCCCTCATGCTGGGTGTCCGGGTCAGCTTAAACTTGGCCCACAGAGTTTCTAGAAGAGACTTGCTGACCCGGGGTTTCGTGGAACAAGCGTCCTGCTTTTCCTTTCTCTCCTTTTCTGTCAGATCTTCTTTTTGTGTCTTTTCTGGTTCTTTCTGCCTTTTTCGTTTCCCCCATTTTCTGTATTTCTGCCTCCATTTTCCCTTGCCTTCTGACTCCATCCTGTTGGACGGCTGGCGATTGGCACTGCCAGACGGCATTGCTCTTCTGCGTGAAAAGAACTTCTGTCAGGAAGGGAAAGAAAAACAGGGTGTGACTATTTTTATTATTTGGGTCGGTGGTGGGACTTGAACTCAGGGCCTGGGGACTGTCCCTCAGCTCTTTTGCTCAAGGCTGGTGCTCTACCACTTGAGCCACAGCGCCACTTCTGGTTTTCTGGTGGTTTAATATTGGGATATCAGAGTCTCACGGACTTTCCTGCCAGGGCTGGCTTTGAACCGTGATCCTCAGGATCTCAGCCTCTTGAGTTGCAAGGAGTGACACTGGGACTTCAGAGCCTAGACTCAAGCTCTGGAAGCATCTCCTGTGATCTTTTGCTGCTAAGGAAACACAGAAGAGTCCGCCAGCCTTCCCCAGCACTGGAAGATGCCCAAGCATAGAGAGCCTTACAAAATAAAGAAGAAGAGGAGGAGGGAGAAGAAGAGGAAGAGGGGAGGGGGAGGAGGAGGAGGAGGAGGAGGAGGAGGAGGAGGAGGAGGAGGAGAAGGAGGAGGAGGAGGAGGAGGAGGAGGAAGAAGAGGAGGAGGAGGAGGAGGAGGAGGAGGAGGAGGAAGAGGAGGAGGAGGAGGAGGAGGAGGAGGAGGAGGAGGAGGAGGAGGAGGAGGAGGAGGAGGAGGAGGAGGAGGAGGAGGATTGACAGGCGTCATTGGCTCACACCTGTCATCCTAGTACTCAGGAGGCTGAGATTCGAGGATCTCAGTTCCAATCCAGCCCAGGCCGGAAGGTCCAGGAGACTCTTATCTCTAATGAACAAGCAAAAAGCCAGGAATGAAAGTGTGACTTAAGTGGTTCAGCCTTATCCTTGAGCAAAGAAGATAAGAGAAAGTCCAGAGTTCAAGCCCCAATACTGCCACACACACACACACACACACACACACACACACACACACACACACACACACACACACAGGAATATTGGAAAAGCCAGGCACCAGTGGCTCACGCCTGTAATCCCAGCTAACTCAGGAGGCTGAGATCGGAGGATCACGGATCGAAGCCAGCCCAGACAGGAAAGTCTGTGAGACTCTGATCTCCAATGAACCACCAGAAAACCAGACGTGGCGCTGTGGCTCAAGGGGTAGAGCGCTCGCCTTGAGATGATTAGCTGAGGGACAGCGCCCGGGCCGGAGTGGATGAGTCCCAGGGGCAGAGGTGGAGCCGGGCCTGTGGGTGACCCGCGCAGGGCGCTCGGCGTCAGCACCGCGGACAGCGCCCTGCCAGGCCTTCATCCGGGCACCCAGAGGCTGAGGGCTGAGGATCTCCGTGTGAAGCCCCAGGAAGGAAAGTTCAGTCTCATCTCCACGAACCAATGCACAGACAATAAGAGAACCAGCGAACGCAGACTGGTGGCATGGCTCAGGGGGTAGAGCACCAGCCCAGCAAGCCAACAGTTGACTGGAGGAGAACCAAAGTTCAAATCTAAATCACACCAAAACAAACAAACGCCACCACTAATAAGAGTAATATACTTTCTGAAAAAACCCCACATCTTAAGCACGGTTTGGAAGGATGATGGGTATGGGGAAATGTTCTGTGTTTGTTGGCCAGCCCTGGGATTTGAACTCAGGGCCTGGGCGCTGTCCCTGAGCTTCTCTGGCTCAAGGCTGGTGCTCTACCACTTGAGCCACAGCTCCACTTCTGGATTTTTCTGTGTATGTGGTACTGAGGACTCGAACCCAGGGCTTCATGCATGCTAGGCCAGCACTCTACCACTGAGCCACCTGCCCAGGCCCCTGGCTTTGAATTTTGTCAAGATCTCAGCCTCCTGAGCGCTGGGCTTCCAGGCGGGATCCGAGGGTAGTGTTTTCTATGTGTTAGCGCACAAAAGCAACATGCATATTAAAAGCAATGCGTTGGCCAGTGCTGGTGGCTCCCGCCTGCCATCCCAGCCCCTCAAGAGGCTGAGAACTGAGGATCCTGATTGGAACTCCATGAAACTCATCTCCAAGGAACCACAGTAAAACTGGAAGTGGTGCTGTGGCTCAAGTAGTAGAGCGCCAGCCTTGAGCAAAAGCAGCTCAGGGACAGGTTCAGGCCCTGAGTTCTAATCCTAGAACTGGCTAAAATGACTCACACACACACACACTTCATGCATGAAAATAAAGGCTTGTGTGAACTTACAGTGATGGAGACCCACGTGGAGGAGGCTGTGTGGAGGAGGTCTGGGTGGAGGAAGTCTGGGTGGAGGAGGTCTGGGTGGAGGAGGCCGTGTGGAGGAGGTCTGGGTGGAGGAGGCCGTGTGGAGGAGGTCTGGGTGGAGGTGGTCCCTGGCCGCTTTGTCTGGCCACAGCTCCAGGTCCTGGGTGTTCCAGTGACTGCCCAGGTCTCTGGGCTCCGCCTTTTCTTATAAAGCCGAAGCAGGCCACACCCACCACCAAATCCATCACCACCCACCAATCATCTGCTGGCACTGCCCAGGCGGGGCCACGCCCTGTGTCAGCCGCAGACCCTGAGGGCTGTAATCACGTGTGTGTGTTGGGGCCAGTCCTGTGGCTTGAACTCAGGACCCGGGTGCTGTCCCTCAGCTCTGCTCAAGGCTAGCACTCTACCACTTGAGCCACAGTGCCACTTCCGGCTTTTTTCTTTTTGCTTATGTGGTGCTGAGGAATCGAACCCAGGGCCTCATGCGTGCAACGAAAGCACTCTACCACTGAGCCACCTTCCCAGCCCCCATTCTTTTTTTTTTAACCATAGTAAATGTAGGGGCCCAGCCCCAGTGGCTCCCACCTGTCATCCCAGCTCCTCAGGAGGCTGAGATCTGAGGATCTTGGTTCAAAGCCAGCCCAGGGCAGGAAAGTCTGTGAGACTCTCATCTCCAATAAACTACTCAGTAAAAGACAGAAGCGGCGCTGTGGTTCAAGTGGTAGAGCGCCAGCCTTGAGCATAAAGAGGCTCAGACACAGCGCCCAGGCCCTGAGTTCAAGGCCCAGGACCAGCAGACAACAAACACAAAACAACTAAAGCAGGAACAGCCAGCCTGCAGTCCCCGCGGGTCAGCCACAGATCCCAAATCCCTGCTTTGTGCCAGTCCGGGGCCTCGAACACAAAGCCTGGGCCCTGACCCCATTTTCACTCAAGGCTGGCGCTCTACCATTTGACCCACAGCTGCACTTCCGGCTTTTTGCTCACCAAATGGTGATCAAATTCCCCCAGGCTTTTCCGCCCAGCTGGCCTCCAGGCCAGGCCTCCCGAGCCGAGCCTCCTAATCAGCGTGCATGGGGGCAGATGGGCGTCCCCAGCGCCTGGCTGTCTAGGTCAGGTAGCTTTTAGTGTGGTAGCACACGCCTGTAATCCCAGCTCCCGGGAGTTGGAAGCTGGTCCGGGCTGCGCCTGGACTGACATCCCGTCTAAAATAGAAGTGAGAAGCATGCCAGGAAGAACGGAGATGAAGTGTGTGGTTTTAAGGGCCGAGCAGCCGCAGCGCTTCTGAGAACAGCCATCATCTGTCTCCCGGGAATCCACAAGGCTCCATTCAGTTAGGGCCGGGAGGGCCTTTGAAATGGCCGGCTGCGGCTGCCTTGTCCGTGGTTGAGCTGGAACCCTGGGCCTGGGCGCCGTCCCTCTGCTCGCCCTGGCGCTCTCCCCCTTGAGCCACAGCGCCACTTCCAGCTTTCCTGGTGGTTCCTGGGAGATCAGAGTCTCCAGGACATTCCTGCCCGGGCTGGCCTTGAACCTCGATCCTCAGATCTCAGCCTCCTGACAGGCGGGAGCCAGGGGTGCCCAGCTGTGCTGTTTTTGTGTCTGGATTGGCCTGTGATCCTCTCGATCGCTGCCCTCTGTCAGTGTTTTATGCAATATATACTGGGGGGTGGGCGGGGGGCTCCTGCCTTAGCTGATCAACTGGAAATTTCCACCCAGGGCAGAGACAAAGCAGCAGTCACAGCCCTGGGCTCTGGTGGAGGGGGTGGTTAAGGTTTGTCTAGGGTGGGCGCCTGCTGGTGGCTGTGGCTGCTTGGCTGGAGATCAAACCCCGGGGAGGACCATGTTCACAGAGCGCGGGCGCCACCTGCTGTCCAGAGCAGGAAGCGCGTGCCAAGCTCAGAGCCCTCAGCCTCCTCCAGGGCCTGGGCTTGAACTCGGGTCCTAGGCACTGTCCCCGAGCTCTTCAGCTCCCGGCTCCATGTCTTATCTCCGATGAAACACACAGACACACACACACAGGCCAGGAGGGCTGGGCAGGTGGCTCAGTGGTAGAACACTCGCCTAGCATGCATGAAGCCCTGGGTTCGATTCCCCAGTACCAGACACAGAAAAGGCCAGAGATGGAGCTGTGGCTCAAGTGGTAGAGTCCTAGCCTTGAGCAAAAGCAGCTCAGGGACAGTGTCCCAGCCTGAGTTCAAGCCTCAGGATGGGCAAAGAAAGAAAAAAGGGGTATTTTAGTTCATACACTGATCAACAGGATTCTTTTCCCGTGGGCTGGAGGCGTGGCTCAGGTGGTAGAGCACCAGCTGAGTAAGAACTGTTTTTCTGACAAGTTTCAGCCTTGCTTAGGTGTCTTGGTTTCGTTGATCACTGGTTTTAAGTGTTCACGCTTTTCAAAGACCTAGCCAATCACAAGTGACGATGAGCCCAAGTCCTGACCAGTCAGAACCAGAACAGTGATGGCCAACCCCAGACCTGACCAATCACAAAGAGTGCAGCAGCAGCATGAACATTAAAACCTGTGCAGGTAACACCCTGTGTACTTAGTTGGCCATGGGTCTTGAACTCTGGGCCTGGGCGCTGTCCCTCAGCTCTTCAGCTCATGGCTGGTGCTCTACCACTTGAGCCACAGCGCCACTTCCAGTTTTCTGGTGGTTCATTGGAGATGAGTCTTATGGACTTTCCTGCCTGGGCTGGCTTTGAACCGGGATCCTCAGATCTCAGCTTCCTGAATGGCTAGGATTACAGGTGTGAGCCATCGGTGCCCTGCTGCGTACTACCTTTGTTATAACTCCACCTGGAGATAATTCTAGAACTTTTTTTTTTAAGCTAGGGACACAGCCAGGTGCTCAGTGGCTCACCCCTGTAATTGTGGCTACTCAGGAGGCTGAGTCGTGAGGATCATGATTCAAAGCCAGCCCAGGCAGAAAAGTCTGTGAGACTCATACTTCCAATGAGCCAGCAAAAAGTTGGAAGAGGTGTGGCTTAAGTGGCAGAGCGCCAGCCTTGAGCAAAATCAGCTCAGGGACAGTGTGAAGGTGGTAGAAGTAGGTTATTTGCATCTATGAAATAGAACCAGGCCTGGGAAGGTGGCTCAGTGGTAGAGCGCTTGCCTTACATGCATGAGGCCCTGGGTTCGATTCCTCAGTACCCCATAAGCAGAAAAACTCGATAATGGCGCTGTGGCTCAGTGGTTGAGCGCCAGCCTTGAGCTGAAGAGCTGAGGGACAGCGCCCAGGCCCAGAGTTCAGGCCCCATGACCAACAACAACAAAAAAATAGAACAAGGGGTCAGTTGGGCAGTGGCGGCTCACACCTATAATCCCAGCTACTCAGGAGGCTGAGATGAGGATCCTGGTTCAAAGCCAGCCAGGACAGGGAAGTCCATGACACGAGATTTATCTCCAATGAGCCAGCAAGAAGAAGTGGAACTGTGGCTCAAGTGGTAGAGCTCTACCCTTCAATTGAAAAAGCCAGCCAAAATGTAAGGTTCTGAGTTCAAATCCTGGTACTGGTGCTCTTTCTCTCTCTCACATACACTTTTTTGGCCAGTCCTGGGGCTTGAACTTTGGCTCAAGGCTGGCGCGCTACCACTTGAGCCACAGCACCACCTCTGGCTTTGTCTGTGTCTGTGGTGCTGAGGAATCGAACCCAGGGCTTCCTGCACGCGAGGTCACTAAGGCCACATTCCTAGTCTCCGCTTTCCACCTGTGTTTAGAAAATAACCAATCCAAGGATCCGGTTCAATCATTTCCTTATGCGTTTATTTGCTACTGAAAATGACACTAACGTCAAAAAAATCTGTATTTATTGTTCAAGCTCAAAACCTTTGAAAACCAGAAACTAAGTCAGGCATTGTTATGTGATTACCCAGTAGGGTGTCCGTGGTCTTCATGTGAGTATTCTATCTCTCCTAGACCTTAGCCAACAAAGTGGCGAGTGGCGTTCACCTAGAAAAAGATCCGACCCCGGGGACCACGCTAAAGAAAGAAGAAAACGTGGGATGGGAGGGAAAAATTGGGAGAGAGGGAAGGGGGGCATTGCCCCCCCCAAAAAGAAATCAACTCCCCTTTCTAACAGTAAGAATTGAAGAAAAAAACCAAAGGAGAACCAAAAAACCCCAATGACCCAGCAACTAGAAAACCCCGACCCAGTATACAAAAGATCTCCAAAATCCTCAGCTTATAAAAGGCGTGCTTTGTAGTTGGATCGGCGCCTCTGACCGTCCAGGCGGAGTGTGCCAATCCACGAGCGTGATTGACAGGTGTCAATCACCGCCCTAGCCCTCTTGGCCCTTCTCCCCATTCCCCGAAGGATCCTCGTCGTTAGCCAGACAGTAACTGCAGGTGCAGCGGAAGGGCCTTTCCTTCACCTGCAAGAAACGAGGGGACACAGTCACTGAGATCCGGCAGTGCAAAACGGAGCCAGCCTGAGGATTTGGGGCGCCAGCCTTGTGAAGGGCTGGGGGTGGACGCGCACGCCTGTAATCCCGGCCGCATGAGGGCTGAGGATGGAGGAGTGAGAGAGGCAGACCAGAGAAGCCAAAGTGGAGCTGTGGCTCAGGTGGCAGAGCACCAGCCCTGAGTGAAGAGCCCCAGGGCTGCCCGCTGAATGAATGAATGACTGAATGAATGATGCACGGGCTGGCCCGGGAACTCACCGGGGAGGACCGCCAGCTGGCCGGCGTCCTGCGCCTGCGCCGGGCGGCCGCGGCCTCCCGGGCACTCTGGCTCTGGGCCAGCAGGTCCAGCCGGCCGCCGCGGGCGGCGTTGTGCAGCTGGCTCTGGAGCACGAAGCTTCGGAACAAGGCGACCACGCTCCTGGAGAACTCCGTGAGAGGCCGGCGCGGGCAGGGCACCGCTGGAAGGCAAGGGGGGAAGCCATGCGTGGGAGGGGCCCCATCTCAAGTGGCCGGCCCACGCTCGTCGGGCCTGCCTGCAGCCTGCTCCACCACCGCAGATGCCAAGGAGGAGGCCTGAGAGGTGGCCGCTGTCTTCTCTCAAATAAGGGGGTGCCGAGGCGGACGCAAACCGCTCGTAAATGCCAATGAGACTCCTGGACTCTATGGATTTTTCTTTTGGCTGTCTGTCCTAGAACCTGAACTCTGGCCAGGCCCTGAGTTCAAGCCCGCGAGCTGGCATACATACCAAATGATGGGAATTGGGGAAGGGGTTCGGCTAAAGCATAGAGCACTGCGCAGCCAAGCCTGGCTTTAAAATAAAGAAACCTGGCACTGGAGCTCTTCCTTGTAATCTTAGGCTGAGATCTGGAGGCCTGGGTTGGTGGGGGGGGCCCCTCAGGCGGAAGCAACAACAAAATAAAGGTCAAAGAGTTAAGTATTAGCCAGGCTTCGTAGCGCCTGCCTGTAATCCCATCACAGACTTAAAGACTCGGGCGGGGGAGGGGAAACAAAGGAGGAGGCCACAATGCTCGATAATAAAAGTACCCATTACCTTGCTCTTTGTAATTGTAACCCCTATTTTCACAATTAAAAAAAAATTAAAGACTACAGCATGAAGGGTCTCAGGGAAACCTGCAAAGTAACCTCGCAGCGTGGACTGGACTTGGCAGGGTGGCTCACACCTGTAATCCCAGCTACTCAAGGAGGCTGCGCGCTGAGGATCCTGGCTCACAGCCCAGAAAGAACCTTATCTCCACAGAAAAACAAAACGCTAGCCAAATACGGACTGGAGACACGGTCCAAGCGGTAGAGCACCAGGCTAAGTGCAGTTCTGAGCTTCCTTGTCTGTGAATTGTGGACGGCTCAGCACTGATCAGACAAGGCTATGAAGCGGGTCGCGGGGAGTTTTGTCATTTCCTTTCTCCCAAACTGGCCTTGGATGTTGCATGTAGCACAGCAAACCTCATGCAATTCGCACCCTCTTCTTCTTTGCGGCCTTGGACCTCCACCGCCCTGAGCTGGGGAGGCTGGAGGGGCTCACCTGGTCCCTGAGGGGCATTGTCCTTGGGGGACATCGGAGAGATGGCCTGGTGGGAGGGTCCGGGCAGCGCTTCGGTGGGATCCTCCAGGAGCTGCTCGGGAGAAACAAGGAATTGGCTCCAAGATTCCTAGGAATATTACACACTCCAGAAAAAGCCTAAGTGCTGGAGCTCCAGCTAAGCCAAGCCATGGAAAGACTTGGGTTTGGGTTTTATTTTTCTGTATGTGGTTTGGTCAGTTGTGAGGCTCGAACTTGGGGCCTAGGCACTGTCCCTGAGCTTTTTATGCCCAAGGCTGTGAGCTCCACTTCCAGCTTTTCGGTAGAGTTCACTGGATCTGAGTCTCCAGGACTTTCCTGCCTGGCTGGCTTTGAACTGATCCTCACAATAGCAGCCTTGTGAGGAACAGGGATTACAGGCGTGCGATACCAGCATGGTTTAGCTCCTGCACGCCAGGGTTGGGCAGAGGCCAGGAGCACGTGCACACTTACTTACCCCTTGTATCTGCGAGTATCTGTTTTTGAGGATGGATCTCAAGTGTGCCAGCTTCTTCTTCTGCTCCAAGATCACTCTCCGGATGCCGGCCTTGGGAAAGGCGGGGTCGACCGGTGGTAAGAGCCTCAGGCCAGGGGCCTGGGGTGGAATTTCTGGCCTAGGAGAAGGGAAGCTGGTGCTGGGGTTCAGCGTCAAGCGTTGCAGGTCCGTGGCTAGGGCTTCAGAGGATTCTGGAAGAGAAGGAGAGGGATTTCTGCAAGGGGGAAATGGAGAACCACTTGCATCGATGCATCATCTCAAGTCTCTGGCCTACGCTCGTCAGGACTGTGTTTAGCCTGCCGAGCAGTGGCTGATGGGAAGGGTTCTTAGGAGTGGAGATCACTGGAAATCAGGATCAGTGACTGCCTTCAGTATGGGGAAATCAAGGCAGAAGCTGAGGCCTTTGTAAATGGCAATAAACTGCACTCTCTGCCTTTTTTTCCCCCCTGTTCACTGAAGAGATCTCACCCATGTTTTAGGTTGAATGAAGATTGCACAGCAGGCTGGGCTGTGGTGGCTCACGCCTGTAATCCTAGCTACTCAAGAGGCTGAGAGCTGAGGATCTGGGTTCAAGTCCAGCCTGGGCAGGAAAGAAAGTCCACGAGACTGTGATTTGCAGTAATTTTCGGAGGAAAAAGAAAAAAAAGCCAAGGGGGGAAAAAGATCAACTAATATGAACTGTCCTTGTTATGTGGAGAAAAAAAAGAAGCCGAGCGCGGTGGCGCCCACCTGTCATCCCAGCGACTCAGGAGGCTGAGGTCTGAGGATCGCGGTTCAAGGCCAGCCCGGGCAGGAAAGTCTGTGAGACTCTGATCTCCAGTGAATCATAGAAAAAGCTGGAAGTGGCGCTGTGGCTCAGGGAGGGGAGCGCCAGCCTTGAGCCAAGGCTCAGGGGCAGCGCCCAGGCCCAGCTCAGACTCCAAGGTCGAGGACAGAAAACAAAAGATAAAACAGCCTCCTCCTTCCCCCTCCCCCACACTGCTGCTGTGGAGTTCACCATCCCCCACTGCCCATCTTCCATCCTTAATGCCCCCCCAGGCGGTGAACCCCCTGATGCAATTCACCTGTTCCCCCTCTTTGTCTTCCCCTTTGGATCCCCCCCCCTAGTTTCTAGTCTGGATCCACTCACTCTCTAGGCCTCCTTATAACTGCGCTGCAAAGCACAGGCCCACATCCGGGCCTCCATGGACCCCGCCCCCCCCCCCGAAGGCCCAGACACCCCCAAGTCCATGGAGATGGGGGAGGGAAGGCCCAGACACCCCCAAGTCCATGGAGATGGGGGAGGGAAGGCCCAGACACCCCCAAGTCCATGGAGATGGGGGAGGGAAGGCCCAGACACCCCCAAGTCCATGGAGATGAGGGAGGGAAGACCTAGGATTCCCCCTTCCCCAAAACCCTGGAGATGAGGGAGGGAAAGCCCAGATCCCCGTCACACCCCCAGACCTGGAGAGGGGGAGAAGGATCCTAGACACCTCCAAGCCCTGGACGTGAAGGGAAGGCCTAGGCCCACCGCCTTCCCCAGGCCTGGAGATGAGAAGGCCGAGAACCCCCCTCCCCAAGTCCTGGGAATTGGGGGGGGAAGGCCTAGAAACTCCCCAAATCCATGTAGATGGGGAGAGGTCCAGCCCCCACCCCTGAAGCCCTGGAGATGGGGAGAAGGCCCAGACACCCCCCCAGGCCCAGACTCCCCCTCCCAGCCCTGGAGATGGGGGAGAAGGCCCAGAGCCCCCCACAAGGCCTGGAGATGGGGGAAAGGCCCAGACCCCCCCCAAGGCCTGGAGATGGGGGGAAGGCCCAGACCCCCCCCCAAGGCCTGGAGATGGGGGGAAGGCCCAGACCCCCCCCAAGGCCTGGAGATGGGGGAGAAGGCCCAGACCCCCCCCAAGGCCTGGAGATGGGGGAGAAGGCCCAGACCCCCCCCCAAGGCCTGGAGATGGGGGAGAAGGCCCAGACCCCCCCCAAGGCCTGGAGATGGGGGGAAGGCCCAGACCCCCCTCCAGGCCTAGAGATGGGGAGAAGGCCCAGATCCCCCCCAAAGGCCCAGATCGCCCCCCACGCCTGGAGATGGGGGAGAAGGCCCAGATCCCCCCCCCAAGGCCTGGAGATGGGGGAGAAGGCCCAGATCCCCCCCCAAGGCCTGGAGATGGGGAGAAGGCCCAGATCCCCCCCAAAGGCCCAGACCCCCCCCAAGGCCTGGAGATGGGGGAGAAGGCCCAGACCCCCCCCCCCCAAGGCCTGGAGATGGGGGGAAGGCCCAGATCCCCCTCAAAGGCCCAGATCCCCCCCCCAAGGCCTGGAGATGGGGGGAAGGCCCAGACCCCCCTCCAGGCCTAGAGATGGGGAGAAGGCCCAGATCCCCCCCAAAGGCCCAGATCCCCCCCACGCCTGGAGATGGGGGAGAAGGCCCAGATCCCCCCCCAAGGCCTGGAGATGGGGGAGAAGGCCCAGATCCCCCCCCGACCCCCTCCCCAGGCCCCCCGGCTCACCGGGCCCGCCCCGGGCCTCCTCCTCCTCCGCGTCCTCCTCGGCCTCGGCCATCAGGTCGGCGCCGGCGCTGGGGTCGAAGGCGTCCGCGGGGTCCATGGCGGCGACGCGGCTGCTCGGGCGAAGCTCGGGAAAAGTATGCAGTCCGGAAAAAGCCGGCCGCGCGCCTGGAAGCTTCGCCGGGGGGCGGGGCCGGGGCGGGGCCCGAGCGCGGGCTTCCGCCGGCCGCGGCGCCCCAGGCCGCCCGGCCCGGCTAATTTGAATACGAGACCTGGCCAATCAGAGCAGGGCCGCGGCAGGCGGGCGGTCAGCCTCATCCGGGGGATTTGAATGCTAATGAGGGGCGGCCGGGGGCGTGGCGAGGCGGCCGGGGGCGTGGCGAGGCGGCCGGGGACGAGAAGGCAGGGGGCGTGGCGAGACAGGGGGCGTGGCGAGGCGGCCGGGGGCGTGGCGAGGCGGCTGGGGGCGTGGCGAGGGGGCCGGGGACGAGATGGCAGGGGGCGTGGCGAGACAGGGGGCGTGGCGAGGCGGCCGGGGGCGTGGCGAGGCAGCCGGGGACGAGAAGGCAGGGGGCGTGGCGAGGCGGCTGGGGGCGTGGCGAGGCGGCCGGGGGCGTGGCGAGGAGGCCGGGGACGAGATGGCAGGGGGCGTGGCGAGGCCGGGGGGGGGGGGGCGAGGCGGCAGGGGGCGTGGCGAGGCGGCAGGGGGCGTGGCGAGGCGGCCGGGCCTGGGGCCTTGGCTCTACTTATTTGAATGAATGAATGAATCTTCTCTCTAATCAACAGGGGGGAAATGTGTCCCAGGCCCTCCCTCCCTCCAGGGGTCGTGTGGGGATTTGGTTGGTGGGGGATCTGGGGACCCCGTTCCACTCCCAGAACAGGATAGAGATTGGTGAGCTGAAATTTATCTTGGGAGAGAATAGAAAACAACAACAAAACCCAGCTTTTTCTTCACTGACTGAAAAGGTCAACACACAGATCTGCAGATCTAGTTCCTCCCAAGGAAGAATAGAAAACAACTGGCGCTGGCCTTCCCAGCTACTCCTTCAGGAGGCTGAGATCTGAGCATTGCAGGTTCGAAGCCAGCCTGGGCAGGAAAGTCTGCGAGACTCTGATCGTCACTGAACTATCAGAAAACCAGAAGTGCTGCTGTGGCTCAGGTGGTAGAGCACCTTGAGCACCAAGAGGCAGATGAGTCCCTAAGACTTTTCTCTCTGATGAACTAGCCAAAAACCCTCAGTGGAGGCGTGGCTCAAGTGGTAGAGTGCCACCCATGAGCACATTTGTTTTTAATTTAAAGCTGGCCAGCCACGGGTGGATCTCGCCTGTCATCCCAGATCCTCACAAGGCTGAGATCTGAGGATCAAGGTTTCCCCAGGCCAGAGACTCCTGGACTCTGATCTCCAGAAGTGGGGATGTGATTCAAGTGGTAGAGCACCCAGCCTGAGCAATAAAGCTCAGGGACAATACTCAGGTCCTGAGTTCAAGCCCCAAGACCGGCAGACACAGACACACACAAACATAAGGCTGAGTTCGAATCCCATTGGTGATCTACAAGATGGAGCAGGTAAACACCCAGAAAAACAAACATGGTTTTATTATTTTCCAAGAAATCAATTTTAATAAGGCCCTTCTATATACATGTGCTACTGATCATTACACATCAAAATCTGTTTTTATTACAGCTCAAAGATTTGTCATTTCTAATTATTACCCAATGCCAAATACTCTACTGCATCTTACAGACTTTAAGCTTGTAAAATAGAAAACTAGAAAAAAATCCATTATTGCTTCTTTAGGTCCAAAGAGAAAATGGAATCGATCATTGATACATATAAAAACAGGTTTTTGGTGTTTTTTTTTTTTTGTGCAAATTACTGCCATTGAGGCAGATGGCAAAATCCACCAGCCAAGAAAAGAAAAGGCAAAGCTGGGAAGAGCCAACAGCTCCTGCCTGTAATCCCAGCTACTCAGGAGGCTGAGATCTGAGGATCACCGTTCAAGGCCAGCCTGAGGGAAGAAAACTACTCAAAAAAACCAGAGGTGGAGCTGTGGTTTAAGAGGTAAAATACCAGCACTGAGTATAAAAAGTTAATGGACAGTGCTCAGGGCCTGAGTTCAAGCCTCAGAAATAGCATGTGTGTGCACACGCATGCAAACACACACACACACAAAGGAAAAATTAAATTACTGAATCACCTAATATACAGAATATTCAAAATTCCGGTCAGTGGATGGTAGCATTCAATAACTTCATGCACAGGCCGTATGTATTTAATTATCTCAGCACATAATTGACCCCCTAGTAGTTGACCTCTTCCCCATAATCCATCCCTATTCTAGCATTTTCCGAAGGGTCCCAGTTATAGGTCAAGCAGAAGGAACAGGGACATCTGAATGTTTTATCTTCATTCTGAAAGAAATAGAAGAAATAGAACAGAATGAATTGAGTGTGATACAGGACTCCTCCCCCAAAATCTCTGTAATCTCCATGTTTATAGTAAACTAGCCGCTTGAGCGGCTGGGCGTGGTAGTGCACGCCTATAATCCCAGCGAAAACCTGAGGATCTGAAGTACGTGGCCAGAGACCAAAACCCTTTCTTAAAATCAGGGACAGCACCTAGGCCCAGAGTTCAAGCCCACATGATCAACCAAAAAAAATCAGGGTTGTTGGTGTGTGGCTCAAGTGGTGGAGCACCAGCAACTAGGAAAACACAAGGTCCTGAGTTCAAATCCACCCCCACCCTCCCCATAGATGGAGGACAGAAAACCCCATTTACCTGGGTAGCTGGAAGTCCTTGTCCAGTTCCTTTATTAAGCTTAAGAAAAAAACAAGAAAACATTCAGAATTCAATCGGATCAGAGCCACTCCATACACTAGATGTGTGGACAGACACCTAGATCATGTCATTCCGACCGGGTGCCGTAGCGTACGCCTGCCATCCCAGCTACTCCGGAGGCTAAGATCTGAGGATCGGGGTTCAAAGCCAGCCTGCGGGGGGGGGGGGGGGAGGAGCAGGGCAGGCAGGAAAGTCGATGAGACTCTTATTTCCAGTGAACCAGCAAAAAGCTGGAAGTGGGGCCCTGGCTCACGTGGTAGAGCACCAGCCTTGAGCAAAGCTGATCAGGGACAAGGTCCAGGCCCTGGGAGACTGTGTCTCTCTCTCTCATGGTATTAATGAAGGAATGAGTGGGTACATGAATGCATGATGTTGCACGCTTGCTTGCACACTTACGCGTCTCGTGCGGGGGTAGGAGTCCTGCAGGACGGATCTCAGGCCTTCCAGCCTGGCCCTGCGCTGAGACAGCCTTCTCCGGGGCCTGGCCCGTGGTGACAGCCTCTCCCTCCTGGTGCTGGGGGCCTGGGCTGGGGCTTCGGGCCCCGAGGTCAGGGTCAGCCTTTGAAGCCGTCTTACCAAGGACTGCGAGGACTCGGGGAGGGCCTGAGAGGCCTCTGCCAGGGACAGGGAGAGAAGCATTAGGGTTGGGATGCCATCTCTAGTCTCTGGCCCACACTCGTCACGCCTGCCTTTAGCCTACAGATCTGGGAAGGTTTCCTGGGGGGTTAGAGGTCACTGGAAAAAGTGTAAAGTCTTTCCTCCACCCCAGAAACGGATGCTGAACCCCGAAATCCCAGCATGTCTCCCCCCCTCCCTCTTCCTTGGGATGCAGCCACACCCCAGACCCTCCTCTGGCTTCTCAAGGAAAGCAGCAGAATCGGTGGCAAAATTGAGGGCGGCCTCTGCACCCCCAAAGCCCTGGAGATTCGGGGGGGACACTGCGTGGCTCACCTGTCCCACTCGGGGAGCGCTCTTCCTCGGCCAGGGAGCTCGGGGTTTCCTCGTGGGGTGCATCTGAGGGCTCCATGAGCAGGTTGATGAATCCAAACACAGCCAGGGGAAAATTACGCACCCCTGAAAAAGCCAACGCGAAGAGCCCAGCAGGCTCAACAGACCTGTGGCTGGCGTGGTCTTTCCTATTTAAACCACCGCTGAGCCCATTTCCCAGGCTCTGCTCATTCTCAGGATGACAGGATTAAAACCCAAGCCACCTGGCAGCCCGAGAAAGGGTGTGGACTCTTCTGGAAGGTTGCTTTTACTCCCTAGTAGAAGAATCCTCCCTAAATGAAAGGCCCAGGAAAATACATTTCTCTCCGCCCCCCTCCCTCCCTCTCCCCCTCCCTCCTTTTTCATCTGAAATTTCCTTTGGGCTCCTTTTCTACTTTCTACCCGGGTGCTAGGCGGCTCCCATTTGTGATTGGATTCTTCTCTGCCGTGAAGGCCCCGCCCCAGCTGTCAATCAACTGTGGGGTGGGGAGGGGTGGGGGGGTGAGGGAAAGGGGGTGGGGCCCGGGTGCAGGCTGGGGGCTCACATCTGCCATCCCCAGCTGCTCAGGAGGTGGAGATCTGTCCTCAGATCTCAGGTTCGAAACCAGCCCAGGGCAGGAAGTCTGGGAGACATTTCTCTCTAATTGCCAGTCCTGGGGCTTGAACTCAGGGCCTGGGCGCTGTCCCTGAGCTTCTTTGGATCCAGGCTGGCGCTCTACCCCTGAGCCACCGGCCCAGACTTGAGATGAATCTTTAAAAAGCCAATTTGACTGTTGTTAAGGTTCAAACACAAGTCAAAACCAATGAAGGGGGTTGGAGGCCTGGCTCAGATGGTAGAGCGCCCACATAGGATGGAGTCCCAGTGCGAGACTAAAAACTCAAACTGAAAATGTAACGAAACAGGAAAAGGGAAATGGTTGCTCTGGGGGGAGGAGGGAGGAGGAAATCTCGAATCAAAACTCCCGCCTGGGGTGGGAGGTCTGGCTCAGGCGGTGGAGCACCAGCTAAAGACTGAGATAAGAGTTTCAGAAGCTGCGCTTCGGGTGGTTCACGCCCATAATCGTAGCTTCTCAGGTTCAAAGCCAGCTGGGGCAGGAAAGTCCGTGAGACTCTGATCTCCAGTGAACCACTCAAAAACCAGAGGTGACAGGGTGGTTCACGTGGTAGAGCGTCAGCCTTGAGCAAAAGAGCTCAGGGACAGCGCCCAGGCCCTGAGTTCAAGCCCTAGGCCCAACAAAACCAACAACAAGAGTCCCAGGGGCTTTCTGGCCCAAACTGGCCTCTAACTTGGATCCTCTAGATCTCAGCCTCCTGAGTAGAAAGGGGGGGACTTTTATTTTAGAAAGGGGGTGGTGGGGAAGAAAGGTATCCGGAGCCTTCTATGCCCTGGGAACATGGATTTGTCTGGAGGAGTTTTATAAGAGCTAAACTCATTAGAGGTGGAGGAAGGGCTGAGGGCCCCCCTCCCTGCCCTGGGGGCTTCAATTGGGTAAACAGAGGCACAGAGCTTCTAAAGATTGAAACCAGAGACCCAGCCCAGGATGCAGGGGGGTGGGCTGGGGTTTGGGGGGGACATAGGGTCGGGTCCTGGTGTCATGGTGGTGTTTAGCTCTCCTGAGACAGAAAACAAGATGGAGGGAGGAAGTTACAAGCTTCCTCCTAGGGCTAGCTGAAATGACTAAAATATTAATGAACCCTTCATGCCCAGACCCAAGGCTCCGAAACTGCAGAGAGAGGCTGGCTCCCTTATTTTATTTTTTGCCAGTCCTGGGGCTTGAACTCGGGGCCTGGGCGCTGTCCCTGAGCTGCTTTGGCTCCAGCCTGGTGCTCTACCACGTGAGCCACAGCGCCACTTCCGGCTCTTTCTGCGTGTGTGGTGCTGAGGAATCGAACCCGGGGCTTCATGCATGCGAGGCGAGCGCTCTACCACTGAGCCACCCACCCTCCCAGCCCGTCCTCTGCGATTCTTTCCAGTTATATTCTGGGCACTGTTGTTCTTTGGTGTGGAAGTTGGTTTGCTGGGCAGGCTGGAGGCATGGAGTTGGGGGGGGGAGATAAAGGAGATTAGGGTGGGGTTTGAACTTGGGGAGCACCAAGCCCAGTCTGGGTGCTAGCACCTGCTGCATTTGAATTCTAAAGGGAAAAACATAAAGGAAGAGGCCGCTAGGGGGCGCTGGAGGCCTGAAAGCCTGGCTCTCTCAGGAGGCCGACATTGGAGGATCACAGTTTGAACCCAGCCTGAGCAGGAACGTCTATGAGACCCCCCAATCGCTCCTTAACACCAAAAAGCCGGAAGCGGAGCTGTGGCTCACATGGTCAAGGGCCAGCCATGAGCCAAAGGCCCAGAGACAAAGCCCAGGCTCTGAGTTCAAGACCCAGGATTGGTCCTTGAACTCAGGGCCTAAGTTTTGTCCCTGAACTTTTTCTGCCCAAGGCTGGCGCTCTACCACTTGAACCACAGCGCCACTTCTCGTGACCAGATGCCTCACCCTGCAATTTCAAGAAAAGCACTTTCTCCAGTGTTTGGGTCTAGACAAGATACCACCTTTCCCTGATCCTCCAGCTGGGCCTGCCTTCCTGGAGAAAACCGTCTGGGACGGGGACACTGCGGGGCGCACAGGGGCCTCCCAGGACCTCTGCCACGCAAGGGGGCTTGGGGGTCCCCTGGAACACTCTTTGACTTCTGCCGGACCAAAGAAAGGCACATGGCCTGGGGCAGGGCACCGTGGCTCACGCCTGTAATCCCAGCTAGTCGGGAGGCTGAGATCTGAGGATCGTGGTTGGAGGCCAGCCTGGACGGGAGAAGTTGGGGAGGCTCTTTTCTCCAAGGAAACTCTCTCTCTCTCCAGATGTTTATACCAAAGTTTAGAGGAAATTCAAGCTGGGATTTGGAATTAAGGGGTCTTGAACTCAGTGCCTGGGTGCTGTCCCTCAGCTCTTCAGCTCAAGGCCAGCGCTCTACCATTTGAGCCACAGCGCTACTTCTGGTTTTCTGGTGGTTCATGGGAGACCAGAGTCTCCTGGACTTTCCTGCCCAGGCTGGCTTTGAACCAGGATCCTCAGATCTCAGTCTCCTGAGTAGCTAGGATGACAGGGGGGAGCCACTGGTACCCCAGATCTTGTATGGATAATTTTGTCTGATTGTAATGAAGCCATAGTTATCCAATGTTAAAAAAAATGGGCGGCTGGGCAGGTGGCTCAGTGGTAGAGTGCTCACCTAGCATGCATGAAGCCCTGGGTTCGATTCCCCAGTACCACAGACACAGAAAAAGCCAGAAGTGGTGCTGTGGCTCAAGTGGTAGAGCACCAGCCTGGAGCCAGAGAAGCTCAGGGACAGCGCCCAGGCCCTGAGTTCGAGTTCCAGGACTGGCAAAAAAAAGAAAAGAAAAGAAAAAAAGAGGCCTGGTACTGGTAATCCCAGCTACTCAGGAAGCTGAGACCCGAGGATCACAGTTCGAAGCCAGCCTGGGCGGGCAAGTTCCCCTGAGACTCGTGTCTCCAATGAACCACTCAAAACCCAGAAGTTGCTGGGCACCGGTGGCTCCCGCCTGTCATCCCAGCGACTCAGGAGGCTGAGATCGGAGGATCGTGTTTCAAACCCAGCCTGGGCAGGAAAGTCTGTGAGACTCTGATCTCCAATCAACCACCAGAAAACCAGAAGTGGCGCTGTGGCTCAAGGGGTAGAGCTCCAGTCTTGAGCTGAGGAGCTGAGGGACAGCGCCCCGGCCCTGAGTTCAAGCCCCAGCCCTGGCAAAATCACTAAACCAAAACAACAAAACATAGACCTTCCCTATGAGCCGGCATAGCACGTGTGGGCTTCTACCCTGACCATCCCGAGCCGGGATGTGACACAGACATCTGCCAGCTTGTCCTTCTCCATTTTGGCTTGCCAGCCTCCATTTTCGATCCTCACCCCTTTCCCTGAAACTCCGCTGGTCAGCTCAGGCCTAGCTACAAGGGTTAACCCGCATGGGCCTCGATACTCCACCTATCTCTGGCCTCCAGCTGCACCCACAAAATGCTGCGTGGCCTGACCTGATTGCAGCTGCTGATATGTCCCACCTGCAACCAGAGCGCTCCCCGCCCCCCCAAACCCCTGTTCCTGTGGTCCCCACATGGAGGTGAGCATTACTATCTTCCTGTCAATGTAGAAACTGTTCACTGAGGGACCTTGACTTCGATGGCAGAATAAGAATTTCTGGAAGCCGGGCGCTGTAGCTCCCTCCTGTCACCCCAGCGACTCAGGAGGCTGAGATCCTGAGGATCGAGGTTCACAGCCAGCCCAGGCCAGGAAAGTCTGTGAGACTCTGATCTCCAGTGAACCACCAGAAAACAGATGAGTGTGCAGGGCCTGGGCGCTGTCCCTGAGCTCTTTGTGCTCAAGGCTGGCGCTCTACCCCTTGAGCCACAGCGCCACTTCCGGCTTTTTCTGTGTACGTGGCACTGAGGATTCGAACCCAGGGCTTCATGCATGCGAGGCGAGCGCTCTACCACTGAGCCACCTGCCCAGCCCCTAAATACTGTATTTCGGACTTGCTTTTAACCACGTTCCATTCCCTCAAGTTATCCCGCCTTACTTCCCTACCCACAGACAGACCCCTGCAAGGACAGACAGACAAGATAGAGAAAGAGCTCAGAGACTCTCCCGCAGATGGATCCAAAAAATACGGTATCTGTAAAGCCAGAAGTGGAGGTGTGGTTCAAGTGGTAGAGCACCAGCCTTGAGTAAAGAGAATTCAGAGATGGCGCCCAGGCCCTGGCAGAATAAAATACAATGAAATAGAGATAAAAGAATACACATAATTAAAAAAACAATTCATGCTGTTTGACTGATGGGCGCTTTGGTGACAATTCAGTATGGAAAGATGATTATTTTTCTGTCGGATTAAAAATAATACAATGATAAAAGATTTCCCCGCCTTATCCTTCCGTCTTTCATTGGTTCCTTGGCTCACGGTCCTTCCTGTCTGGGTTGGTTTTGAACTAGGATCCTCTGATCACAGATTCCTGAGTAGCTGGGATTACAGGCGGGCACCACGGGGCTCGGCTAACCTTAACTTTGAATAGACAGGTGTGGTGAAGCACTTCACCTGAGCCTCTACGGGCCCTCGGTCTGCCTATTTATTATCTGACTCAGAGACCAAAGTCCTCAGTTTCTATCTTAGAGAAACTCCCTTATCCAATAGGGCTTGGGAATGAAAATTAAAACCTCAGCATGGCCACAGGAAGAGGAGAAGAATAAAATATCCTGACCAGAAAACAGGAAACTTTACTAGAGAAACTCATTGATCTTCTTCCTCTTTTCTCTGCATTAAAAAAAAAAAAAATGGCCAGGAGCCAGAGGCTGGTAGTTTACGCCTAGAATCCCAGCTACTTGGGAGGCTGAGATCTGAGGATCGTGGTTCAAGGCCAGCCTGGGCAGGAAAGTCTGTGAGACTCTGATCTCCAATGACCAAGTCAAAAAACCACAAGTGGTGCTGTGGCTCACAGGGTGGAGCGCCAGCCTTGAGCACAAAGAGGCTCAGGGACAGCGCCCAGGCCCTGAGTTCAAGTCCCAACGACGGACAACAGCAAGGAGAAAAAAAGCGAAGTAGAGTTGTGGCTTAAGTGGTAGAGCAAGAAGAATCCAAGTGAGAGTTCAAAGCCTGAGCTCAAGTCTCAACACCAGCACCGCCCCCCCCACAGAGTGATTGTGTATTTCCCCATTGCAAAATTGCCTTTTGTTTCCTGATTCTTGCATCAAATTCAAGTTGCACATCCTCTAAGTTTGTTTCTTTTTCTAGAACAAGGCCGGGACCTCTTCCTCCTCCTCCTCCTCCTCCTCCTCCTCCTCCTCCTCCTCTTCTCCTTCTTCTCTTTCTTCTCCTTCTTCTTCTTCTCCTCCTCCTCCTCCTCCTCCTCTTCTTCTCCTTCTTCTTCTTCTCCTTCTTCTTCTTCTTCTTCTTCTTCTTCTTCTTCTTCTTCTTCTTCTTCTTCTTCTTCTTCTTCTTCTTCTTCTTCTTCTTCTCCTTCTTCTTCTTCTTCTCCTCCTCTTCCTCCTCCTCCTCCTCCTCCTCTTCCTCCTCCTCCTCCTCTTCTTCTCCTTCTTCTTCTTCTTCTTCTTCTCTTCCTCCTCCTCCTCTTCCTTCTCCTCCTCCCCCTCCTCCTCCTCCTCCCCCTTCCCCTGCTCCTCCTCCTCCTCTTCCTCCTCCTCCTCCTCCTTCTCCTCCTCCTCCTCCTCCTCTTCTTCTCCTTCTTCTTCTTCTTCTCCTCCTCCTCTTCCTCCTCCTCCTCCTCCTCCTCTTCCTTCTCCTCCTCCTCTTCCTCCTCCTCCTCCTCCTCCTCTTCCTCCTCCTCCTCCTCCTCCTCTTCCTCCTCCTCCTCCTCCTCTTCTTCTTCTTCTTCTTCTTCTTCTTCTTCTTCTTCTTCTTCTTCTTCTTCTTCTTCTTCTCCTCCTCCTCCTCCTCCTCCTCCTCCTCCTCCTCCTCCTCCTCCTCCTCTTCCTCCTCCTCCTCCTCTTCTTCTTCTTCTCCTCCTCCTCCTCCTCCTCCTCCTCTCCTCCTCCTCCTCCTCTTCTTCTTCTCCTCCTCCTCCTCCTCCTCCTCCTCCTCCTCCTCCTCCTCCTCCTCTGAAAAGCCAGGTGCTGCTGGCTCCTGCCTGTCATCCCAGCTACTCAGGAGGCTGAGTTCTGAGGATCGTGGTTTGAAGTCAGCCTGGGCAGGAAAGTCCTTGAGATTCTTTTTTTTTAATGGGTCCTGGGACTTGAACTCAGGGCCTGGGCGCTGTCCCTCAGCTCTTCAGCTCAAGGCTGGCGCTCTAACCCTTGAGCCACAGCACCACTTCCAGCTTTTTCTGCTTATGGGGTGCTGAGGAATCGAACCCAGGGCCTCATGCGTGCGAGGTGAGCACTCTACCACTGAGCCACAAGTTTCTTCCTCATGGAAACCTCTAGAAGAAGTCTTCTAGTGTGACACTCCCGTGAGCCGCAGTAGGTTTGGAGGTGGAGATGATCTCCGGGTTTTGGGGGGCTCGGGGGCTGGTGGTGAGGTCCATGGATAGGTAGTTTGGGGGGCAGGGGGAGGCCAGCTGTATGGCGGGAATTCTAGAGCAAGGAAGAGCTCAGGTCTGGGGACCAGAGGTGGAGAGAATGCTAACAACGTCACTGGGCACCGGCGCTCACGCCTGTAATCCCAGACACTCAGGAGCTGAGATCTGAGGATCACAGTTCAAGGCCAGCCTGGGCAGGAAAGTTGGTGAGACTCTGATCTCCAACGAACCAGCAAAAAGCCAGAGGTGGAGCTGTGGCTCAAGTGGCAGAGCGCCAGTTTTGAGCAGAGCAGGAGCATGAAAGTCCTGAGTTCAAATCCCAGTCCTGGCACATTTAAAATTACAATGATGGTTGCTGGTAACTCAAGGCCTGTCATCCTAGCTACTCAGGAGGCTGAGATCTGAAGATCACAGTACACACACACACACACACACACACACACACACACACACACACACACACACACACACACACACACACACACACACACACACACACACACACACACACGTTAATGTGCATTTCCTTATTGCTCTTACACCTTTTTCCTGAATCAATCTTATCCAATTCAGGCCGTACATCCTCTGAGTTTCAGTTTCGTCTTCCGGAACAAGGCGGGGCCCTGCTTGGTTTTGAACTGCTTTGTCTCCAGATATGCAAATGCTCCCTGACTGTCCGCCCCTCCTCTCTCCCCACAACTGAGGGTGAGTCACCCTACCTCCAAGCCGGTGGCACCCCTGGGGTACAAAAGTTCAGAGGCTGCTGGCAGCAGTCTTCAGATCACTCAGCGCCAGCAGGAGAGAGAGGAGTCTGGAGAGAGCGAGAGAGAGCAACATGGCTGCGGGACCAGGTAGAGGGGGGCCCTGGGTCCCGAGAGACCCCATTTTCTTTGGGGTTCCATTTTGGTCTTTCCTTGTGGTGTGTGCTTGCTTTAGGAGACTCACTTTTTGCTCTGTGGTCTCCAACTCCTGGCCCGAGATGACTCTCTTCCTGCTTCTTGGAGTAGCTGGGATTAAAGGTGTATGCAACCACACCTGGTCTGCTGCATATTCTGTGTGTGTGTGTGTGTGTGTGTGTGTGTGTGTGTGTGCTGATCCTGGTGGGGCTTGAACTCACAGCCTGGGCGCTGTCCCTGACCTTCTTTTGCTCGAGGCTGGCGCTCTACCCCTTCAGCCACAGCTTGACTTCTGACTTTTTGGTAGTTAGTTAATTGGAGATCAGGGTTTCCTGGACTTTCTGCTCGGGTGGGCCTCAAACTGCCATCCTCGGCTCTCAGCCTCCAGAGTGGCTGAGATTAGGGGAGTGAGCTGCTGCTGGGGGCATTTTTCTCAACACTTGGAGTGTGGTCTAACAGCCATTTCTTGGTCAACAGCTCCTGCGTCTGGAGATGACACTCTAAGGTAAGACAAATACTGGCTCAGGCCATGGAACAGAAGCAAGAGGAAATGGATTTATTTAAACATAAATTGAGGAGGCTGGGCAGGTGGCTCAGTGGTAGAGTGCTCGCCTCGCATGCGTGAGGCCCTGGGTTCGAGTCCTCAGCACCACATAAGCAGAAAAAGCCAGAAGTGGCACTGTGGTTCAAGTGGTAGAGCACTAGCTTTGAGCTGAAGAGCTGAGGGACAGCGCCCAGGCCCAGAGTTCAAGACCCACAACCAACAAAAATAAATAATAATATAATTCTTCTTTCCTTCTATGCCCTGTTACCATTCTTTCGTTTTGTCTTTCCAAATTAATTTTGTAAGATGATTGTGATTTATCTCTGCTCCTGTGCCCTCTGAATTCTTCCTTCCTTCCTTCCTTCCTTCCTTTCTTTCTTTCTTTCCCTTTTGTCGGTCGTGGGGCTTGAACTCTGGGCCTGGGCGCTGTCCCTCAGCTCTTCAGCTCAAAGTGAGTGCTCTACCACTTGAGCCACAGCGCCACTTCTGGCTTTTTCTGCATATGTGGTGTTGAGGACTCGAACCCAGGTCCTCATGCATGCGAGCGAGCACTCTAACACTGAGCCACCTGCCCAGCCCTCCCTCCCTCCCTCCCTCCTCTCTCTCTCTCTCTCTCTCTCTCTCTCTCTCTCTCTCTCTCTCTCTCTCTCTCTCTCTCTCTCTCTCTCTCTCTTTTGTTCCTTTTATGCTGGTCCTGGGGCTTGAACTCAGGGCCTGCGCACGGTCCCTGAGCTTTTTCACTCAAGGGTGTGAATGACTACAGGAACCACAGCTCCACTTCTGCTTTTTGCTGGTTCATGGGAGATCAGAGTCTCAAAGACTTTCCTGCCCGGGCTGGCTTTGAACCACAACCCTCAGATCTCAGCCTCCTGAGTCGCTGGGATGACAGGCGGGAGCCACTGGTACCTGGCAAAAACACACCGCTAGCTGAATTGGAGGCTGGAACCCTGTGGTTCCAGAATAATCTTCAAACATCCTGACTACAAGATGCATCTCTGGCTCTGTGTGGGAGAGAGACGCCGACCATTCGAACAGACCCATGCCCATAAGCCGGAGATGGAACAGAAAAACCACCGATGCCGGGCACCGGCGCTCACGCCTGCCATCCCAGCCACTCAGGAGGCTGAGATCTGAGGATCGTGGTTCAAAGCCAGCCCAGGCAGGAAAGTCTGTGAGACTCTGATCTCCCATGAACCACCAGAAAACCAGAAGTGGTGCTGTGGCTCAAGGGGTAGAGCGCCAGCCTGGAGCTGAAGAGCTCAGGGACAGCGCCCAGGCCCCGAGTTCAAGACCCAGGACTGACAAAACAAACCAATGAAAGAGAGAAGAGACAAAGCTCCTGAGGTCTCATGTTTGGGGTCAGCCGTGTGGGGGAGGGGGGCATGGATTCCAGGTGTGCGCAGCGAGGGGTGTACCTGGTGTGTTCCAGGAGGCGGATCGAGCCCTGGGAGTTCGAAGCGTTCTTCAACCCGCAGGAGCTGCGCAGGGAGGCGTGTCTGCTGTACCAGATCACCTGGAGCAGCCACAAGGTGTGGAGGGAGACCGCCAAGAACACGGCGGACAGTCACGTGGAAGTGAACTTCATCAAAAACCTGACCGCAGGGCGGTACTGCCGACCATCCACCCGCTGCTCCATTCTCTGGTTCCTGTCCTGGAGCCCCTGTTCCTCCTGTTCGAAGGCCATCAGGCTGTTCCTCAGCCAGCACCCCGGTGTGTCTCTGGTCATCTATGTCGCCCGGCTTTTCCAGCACATGGATCCTCAAAATCGCCAAGGGCTCCGGGAACTCCTTCACAGTGGGGTCACCATCCAGGTGATGAGGCCCCAAGGTAACAGCCAGGGGTGGGGACAGGGAAGAGGGACAGAGGAGAACGGAGGGAAGCGTAAGCTCAGAAGAGATTGCAAGCCGGGCTCTGTGGCTCACGCCTGTAATCCCCGCTCCTCAGGAGGCTGAGGTCTGAGGATCACGGTTCAAAGCCAGCCTGAGCAAGGAAAGTCTGGGAGACTGTTAGCTCCAATGAACTACCAGAAAACCAGAGGTGGCGCTGTGGCTCAAGTGGTAGAGCACCCGCCTTGAGCAAAAAGGAAACAACAAAAAAAAAAGTGAAGTGAGATTTTGGATTCCTGAGTTCGAACCCCAGCAATGGTTCAAAAACACACCACCACCACCAACAGCAAAATCAAACTGATTCCTTTCTCTGCTCGTACCCCTGCAGCCTCTTTAGCTTTTGTAGGAACTGTAAAGCATCTTGTCAAACCAACGGGACTTGTTTTGTCAGACCTGGGGCTTGAACTCGGGGCCTGGGCGTTGTCCCTGAGCTCTTTCACTCAAGGTGGGTGCTCTACCCCTTGAGCCACAGCGCCACTTCTGGTTTTCTGGTGATTCATGGGAGATCAGAGACTCACTGACTTTCCTGCCCAGGCTGGCTTTGAACCGGGATCCTCAGCTCTCAGCCTCCTGAGTAGCTGGGATGATAGGCGGGAGCTACTGGTGTCTGGCTTACACAAGCTGTGTGTTTCCTTAGAGTATGATTACTGCTGGAAGAATTTTGTCAACTACCCCCCTGGGCAGGAAGAGCACTGGCCAAGATACCCCATCCAGTGCATGGCGCTTTACAATTTGGAACTCTACTGCATTATTCATGTGAGTTTCCTGGAAAGACAAAGATTCTCACTGCACAAATTCTCCTCCTTCAAACTCCTCTTCTGCTGTTCTGGTGTATAACCATCTGTCTGTCTCCTTTTGTCTTCTATATTGTTATTAACTTACTTAAGTATTGATCCATCTGTTTTGTGCCGGTCCTGGGACTCGAACTCAGGGCCTAGATGCTGTCTGTCCCTGATCTTCTTTTGCTCAAAGCTTGGTGTTCTACCACTTGAGCCACAGCTCCACGTCTGGTTTTCTGGTAGTGCATGGGAGATAAAGAGTCTTATGGACTTTTCCTGCCCTGGGCTGGCTTCAAACCTGGATCCTCAGATCTCAGCCTCCTGAGTAGCTGGGATTACAGGGGTGAGCCACCAGCGCCTGGCTATGCGATCTTCTTTGAGTTCTAGGTCAAATACTGACTTATGGCAATAATTACATTAATTAAAATACTTATGCTGGGTGCTGGTGGCTCCCCCCTGTCATCCTAGCTACCCAGGAGATCTGAGGATCGCGGTTCAAAGCCAGCCCAAGCAGGAAAAGTCCAGGAGAGATTCTTCAATGAGCCACCAAAAAGCTGGAAGTGGTGGCGTGGCTCAAATGGTAGAGCACCAGCTTTGAGTGGGAAAAGTTCAGGGACAACGTGCACAGGTCCTGAGTTCAAGCCTCAGGATGGACACAAACCAAAGTACTGATCCTAAGATGAAAGGAATCTATCTTTCTGTTTTGTTCTAGAATCTTCCACCCTGTGTACGGATTTCAAAACAACGTCAAAACCAGCTTACATTTTTCTCACTTCGGCTTGAGAATGTCCACTATCAGAGGATCCCACCTCCGCTTCTTTTGCCGACGGGGTTGGTGTTTGTGTTTCCGTGGAGATGAAGATGATATTGTCACGTGTGGACCATTTCCACAGCAAAAGAGATCTTCTTTTCTGTCAGTCCTGGGGTTCGAACTCAGGGCCTGGGTGCTGTCCCTGAGCTTCTTTGGCTCAAGGCTGGTGCTCTACCACTTGAGCCATAGCGCCACTTCTGGCTTTTTTTGGGTGCTTCATTGGAGATCCGAGTCTCATGGACTTTCCTGCTTGGGCTGGCTTCGAACAGTGATCCTCAGATCTCAGCCTCCTGGTTGGCTGGGATGATTGGGGCCTGGCTTTCATTGAGAGTTTTTAGACTCTGGGCTGGGCATGGTGCTACACCTCTATAATCTTGGCTCTCCAGGAGAACACTTAGTTCTGGGTCTGAACCATCTACAGAGACTTGGTTTTTTTTTTTTGTCTTTTCTTGGTGCTAGTCCTGGGGCTTGAACTCAGGGCCTTGTGTGCTGTCTCTGAGCTTTTTTTTGGGTCAAGGCTGGTGCTCTACCACTTGAGCCACAGCTCTATTTCTAGCTTTTTTTTTTCCAGTGGTCTATTGGAGATAAGAGTTTCATGGAGTTTCCTGCCTGGGCTGGCTTTGAACCAGGATCTGCGTCTCTCAGGATCCTGAGGAGCTGAGATTACAGGCGGGAGCTACCAAGCTCTTGTGTCAAAACAAACAAACAAACAAATAGAAAAGTTCCTCTCCAGCCATATCCCCGATTGTATCATTTCCTGCCATCTCTCCTAATTACCCCACAGCTTCCCGTCTGAAAATAATAAATATTTATTATGGTGTGCAGTGTGTCGGGCAGCCGGGTGCCGGTGGTCACTAGCTCTAACGGAGTAACTTGGCGCCTTGGTTGATAGAAGCTGGGTACTTGTGCACAGTACTTGGTGTCTCTGCAGGGTGCTGACAGGCTGAGTGCTCTGTCTGTTGGAGCCAAGAGGGAAGCTTCTGATCCCCGGCTTTGGATGCTCCTGTTGGGGTTTTCTGTGTGTGTGTGTGTCTGTGTGTGTGTGTGTGTGTTAGTACTGAGATGTGCACTCAGGGCCTGCGCTTTTGGCTCAAGGCTGGCGTTCTACCACTTGAACCACACCTCTAGTTGCAGCTTTTCGCTGATTCAGAGGTGACCAGAGTTCCACGAACTTTTCCTGCATCCGGCTGGCTACACATCACCAGCTTCTGATCTCAGCCTCCCTGAGTAGCTAGGATTACAGTGTATACATTTTCCTTCCTTCCTTCCTCCCTCCCTCCCTCCTTCCCTCCGTCCCTTCTTTCCTTCCTCCCTCCTTTCTTCCCTCCTTCCCTTGCTTCTTTCCTTCCTCTCTCTTTTCTCTTTCCCAGTCCTGGGACTTGAACTCAGGGCCTGGGCGCTGTCCCTCAGCTCTTCAGCTCAAGGCTGGCGCTCTACCACTTGAGCCACAGCGCCCTTTCCGGCTTTTTCTGTGTATGTGGTGCTGAGGAATCGAACCCAGGGCTTCCTGCACGTTAAGCAAGCACTCTACCACGGAGCCCCCTTCCCAGCCACATTTTTCTTTCTTTGTGCCAGTACCCAGGCTTGAACCCACGGCCCAGGTGTTTTCCCTGAGCTGATAAGGGGTGAGCCTTGAGGTTTTAGCAGGTTTAAGAAGCTCTGAGTCCTTCTGGGCCGGCAGCCTCCTCTCCACCGCTATCTACTACTTGTAGATACAGCATACAGCTTAGTCCGCCATGATGAAGCCCGCCTGTCATCCCAGCGACTCAGGAGGCTGAGAGCTGAGGATCGTGGTTCGAGGCCAGCCTGGGCAGGAAAGTCCGTGGGGCTCTGATCTTCAAGGAACCAGCAAAATGCTGCATGCGAAGCTGTGGCTCACGTGGTAAGAGCGCTAGCTTTGGGCCTACAAGCACTAGGCCCTGAGTTCAAGACCCAGGACCAACTCACACACACACACACACACATGCTAACTTCAGCGTCATGGATCTTTAGCAGGCTTTTGCCAACTCCTACAATTCACCAACTTCAATGTCTTTTGTTTCCTCTCCGCTTGGTTTAATTTTTTGTTTTGGGGTCAGTTTTGAACTCAGGGCCTGAGCATTTTTTGCTCAAGGCTGGTGCTCTACCCCTTGAGCCACAGCACCACTTGTGTTTTTTTGGTGGTTCATGGGAGATCAGAGTCTCACGGCCTTTCCTGCCCAGGCTGGCTTTGAACCGAGATCCTCAGATCTCAGCCTCCTGAGTAGCTTGGATTACAGGCGTGTGCTACCAGCCTCGGGCTCAGTTATGGGCTTCTCTAGAACTAACCAACCTCTCCTTGGGGAGTCTTGAGAGTCCTGTGTCCATTTTCTGCTCCTTTATTAAGGTCGCCTGGAGGTGACTGTGCATAGCACCCCCATCCTCTATGTACAAATATACAAGCATGCTGCACACGAAGAAAACACCCCGCTCAGTGCGGGCCCAGGGGCAGGATGGGACAGAGGCCAGGAGCTCCAGGAGACGGTGGTGTGGCACTCACCAGCCCACCAGGCTTCTGCCCTGCTGGGTGTATGTGTGTGTGTGCACGTGCGTGTGCGCACACGCATCAGTACTGGGGCTTGCACACGCAGGGCCTGGGCACTGGCCCTCAGCTTTTCTGCTCTTTGTGTGTGATTCACTGGAGGTAAGAGTCTCCCGGATGTTCCTGCCCGGGCTGGCCTTGAACTGGGATCCTCCCCGCTCAGCCTCCTGGGTGGCTGGGATGACAGGCGTGCGCTATGGGTGTCCAACTCCTTCTCTGTTTCTCTGCAGGTGTTGCGCTTCTTTGAGAGTCACATACGTGTGTATGTACATGTATCAGCTATGTGTGTAACATACACACACAGATGTGTGTATCGCGTGTTCTCCTCCGCGCGGGAAGGACGTCGGCGTGGGGGGAGCCCCGCGCAGCCGGCGTGCAGGGGGCTCGCTGCGTCCGCTCTCGGAGGGGACAGGCCGCGGTGTCCCCGCCGCTCCTGTCAGAGCCCCAAAGTGCGGAAGGCGTCGCGCAAGTCGTCCACCTCGTACAGAGGCTGTGGGGGGAGAGGGACAGGATGAAATCCTGCACGCACACGCGGGACTCAGACAGCCCGGGACAGACGGAGGCAGACGGAGAAAGAAGCCCTGGGGAGAGACCATCGCCAACCGAGCAGCAAAAAGCCAGACTGGAGGCGTGGTTCAAAGGGTGGAGCGCCCGCTGGGGTGGAAGCAAAGGCAGGAAGGCCTGGGGAGGGAGAGGATTCTGACGGGAGGGAGAATCACCCGTCCAGTAGGAAAAAGTACAATCACCTGCCACATGCATCGGTATCAGCTAAACAAATGCCAGGTAGTATATGATGACAGGTGACATTACACAGTACGCATGTGGTTTACATGTCACAAACATGCGGCCGCATACAATGTGTAATGTAAATTATACCACTTATATAATATGAATTATGCATGTATAACAATCTAAATTATATGCAGAGTATAAAATGTTATAGGTATATTAGCCAAAGTGTAATCTGTAAACTAGTAATTATAGTCTAGAAAATAACATAGACCACAGCATAAACTATATGTATAATATGGATTATAAGTATAATATGTATATATTATATGTATAATATGTATGACGTGTATAATACGTATATATTATATGTATATGTATGATGTGTATAATATGTATACATTATATGTATAATATGACATGTATAATACGTGTATATGTATAATATGTGCAATACATATATGTATATAGTATGTATTATAAGCATAATACGTATATATTATATGTATAATATGTATGATATGTATATAAACTATATGTATAATAGGAAATATAATCTATAAAATAAGTTATATGCATAAGTCTATGTGATACATGAATATAAATCATATAATAGAAAATACTATAAAGTAGTGTCAGCGATATGTGTAATAGGAAAGATGCCATACGTAAGATGATACAAGGCCTGTGCCACGTGACATGTCAACGCCGCACGCCAGAGGGCACATCTGGCACGGACCCCTCCCCCTCCCCCCTCCTCCCCCTCCCCCTCCCCCGCCTCCCCCCCCACGCGTCCTGGCGCGCATGCGCGCGGCCTACCAGGAGGATGCGCCGCAGCTGTCTGGAGAGACGCACCGAGTTCTCGTGCAGCCCATCCCAGGGCTTGAACGCGCGCTCGTGGTTCTCCACGAAGGTGTTCCAGCAGTAGAAGTAATCTGCGCACACGACGCACGACACGGGACACAGGAAGGGGCGGGGCCGGCAGACGCCCGCGGTTACCAGGGGAACGGGAGCCACCCGCCCTCCCCCCCCCAGCTCCTCAGGAGGCTGAGCTCCGAGGCCCCGCGTGGCACACGGCGCAGGCGCGGGCGGGGCGGGGCGCGGGGGCCGCGTGGGCGTGGGCGTGGCGCATGGCGCAGGCGCGGGCGGGGCGGGGGGGCCGCGTGGGCGTGGCGCATGGCGCAGGCGCGGGCGGGGCGTGGCGGGGGCCGCGTGGGCGTGGCGCAGGGCGCAGGCGCGGGCGGGGCGTGGCGTGGGCCGCGTGGGCGTGGCGCAGGCGCGGGCGGGGCGGGGCGCGGGGGCCGCGTGGGCGTGGCGCATGGCGCAGGCGCGGGCGGGGGCCGCGTGGGCGTGGCGCATGGCGCAGGCGCGGGCGGGGCGTGGCAGGGGCCGCGTGGGCGTGGGCGTGGCGCACGCGCAGGCGTGGGCGGGGCGCGGGGGCCGCGGGGGCGTGGGCGGGGCGCAGGGCGCAGGCGCGGCGGCGCAGGCGCGGGCGGGGCGGAGCGGGCCGGGGGCGTGGGGGCGCGCGTGGGCCGCGTGGGCGTGGCGCACGGCGCAGGCGCAGGCGCGGCGGGGCGTGGCGCACCTTTGAAGGTCATGACGGCGATGCGCGCGCCGGCGCGGTGCAGGCGGCGCAGGCCCTCGGGCTCGGCCTTGTGCTCCTCGCAGAAGTAGAGGCGCGCGGTGAAGATGCGCAGGCGCAGGTTGGGGTTCCCGCGCAGGAAGGCGGCCACGTGCCGCGCGCAGTCGTAGCACGGGCTCCACGACGTGAACCACGTCACGCGGTAGCAGCGCGCCGGGTCCAGGTCCCAGTCGGACACGTAGCGCAGGAACAGCAGCTCCACGTGGCAGCCGTCCTGCGGCGGGAGCCGGTTGGGGCTGAGGGGCTCGGGGCCGTCCCTGCCCGGGCCGGCTTCCTGCGCGCCCGGGGGCTGTAGGTGCACGCGCATGCGCGGCTGGGAGGTGGGGGGGGGGTGTTCCAGGCGCACGCGCATGCGCGGCTGAGGCACTGTGGCGGGGGTGGAGGGTGGAGTGCTCCATGCGCACGCGCGTGGCCGGGGTTGTGGGCACGCGGCTCTCCCGTGGCCCGGGGCTTTAGGTGCACGCACATGCGCGGCTGGGGGAGAGAGGGATGTTCCTGGTGCATGCGCATGCGCGGCCGAGGCACTGTGGTGGGAGGGTGGGGGGCGCAGAGTGCTCCACGCACATGCGCGTGGCCGGGGTTCTGGGGGGGGGGGGCAGGTGTGCGCGCATGCGCGTGGCCGGGGTTCTGGGGGGGGGGGCCAGGTGCGCGCGCATGCGCGTGGCCCGGGTTCCCGGCGCGCGCCCTCGCCCGGCCGGAGCTCGGGCCCAGGCGCTCGCGCATGCGCAGTCCCGCCCCGCCGCACCTTGTTGCGCAGGTGGCCGAAGTCGAGCGAGGTGGAGGTGGCGCTGTCGCGCCGCTTGACCACGTAGCACAGGTAGGTCTCGTGCCGGCCGCGCGCCCAGCGCACGTTCTTGAAGTGGTAGATGAACTTCCTCTGCTTCATCAGGAGGCTGCGGGGCGGGCGGAGGCTCGGGGTGGAGGCCGCGACCTCCACTGCCACCCTCACCACCATCACCATCACCACCACCATCACCACCATCACCATCACCACCCTCACCACCATCATCATCACCACCATCACCATCACCACCCTCACCACCATCATCACCATCACCATTACCACCACCACCACCCTCACCACCATCATCATCATCATCATCACCATCATCACCATCACCATCACCATTACCACCATCATCATCATCATCATCACCATCACCATCACCATCACCATTACCACCATCATCATCACCACCACCATCATCATCATCATCACCATCACCATTACCACCATCATCATCATCATCACCACCACCATCATCATCATCATCATCATCACCATCATCATCATCACCATCATCATCATCATCATCATCACCATCATCATCACCACCACCACCATCATCACTATCATCATCATCATCATCACCATCATCATCATCACCACCACCACCATCATCACTATCATCATCATTACCACCATCATCATAACCATTACCACCATCATCATCATCACCACCACCACCACCATCATCATCATCATCACCATCATCACCATCACCATCACCATTACCACCATCATCATCATCATCACCACCATCATCATCATCATCATCACCATCATCATCATCACCACCATCATCATCACCATCATCATCATCATCATCATCATCATCACCATCATCATCATCACCACCACCACCATCATCACCATCACCATCATCATCACCATCATCATCATCACCATCATCATCATCATCACCATCATCATCATCACCATCATCATCATCACCATCATCATCATCATCATCATCATCATCATCACCATCATCATCATCACCATCATCATCATCACCATCATCATCATCATCACCACCACCACCATCACCACCCTCACCACCATCATCACCATCACCATCACCATTACCACCACCACCACCCTCACCACCATCATCACCATCATCATCACCATCACCATTACCACCATCATCATCATCATCATCACCATCACCATCACCATTACCACCATCATCATCATCACCACCACCACCACCACCATCATCATCATCACCATCATCATCATCACCATCATCATCATCATCATCATTACCATCACCATCATCATCATCATCATCACCACCATCATCATCATCATCATCATTACCATCACCACCATCATCATCATCATCATCACCATCATCATCGTCACCATCATCATCACCATCATCATCATCACCATCATCATCATCATCACCATCATCATCATCATTATCACCATCATCATCACCATCATCATCATCACCATCATCATCATCACCATCATCATCACCACCACAGTCAGCATCTTCCCGGCCTGGCCCAGCTGGCTTTGAACCGTGATCTTCAGCTCTCAGCCTCCTGAGCAGCTGGGATGACAGGCGGGAGCCACTAGCGCCCATCTAAGATGCGCTTAGGTCTTTGGCAGCACTGGCCTCTGACCTTTATGACCTTCTGCCCGGGCTGGGCAGGTGGCTCCGTGGTAGAGCGCTCACCTTGCATGCATGAGGCCCTGGGTTCGATTCCTCAGCACCACAGACACAGAAAAAAGCCAGAAGTGGCGCTGTGGCTCAAGTGGTAGAGCACCAGCCTTGAGCTGAAGAGCTGAGGGCCCTGAGTTTAAGCCCTAGGACTAGTAATAAATAAATGAATAAACAGATAGATAGATAGATAGATAGATGAATGGATGGACAGACAGGCTGACAGACTGGCAGATAGATAGATGGATATATAGATAGATGAATGGATGGACAGGCAGACGGATGGATGGATAGATAGATAGATGGATGAATGGATGGACAGGCCGACAGATAGATGGATGGATAGATAGATAGATGAATGGATGGACGGACAGACTGGCAGACAGATGGATAGATGATAGACAGATGATTTATCTTCTCTCAGTATCTGCGCCTCCCGCGGGTGCGCTGGTGCTGCCACCCAGTGGCGGCGCGGGGAAGTGCGGGGACCGGGTGGCGCTCAGCCCTCTCCCCCCCAGTTAACACGTCCACCAGACAGCTCCAGACGGGCCCTGTGGCTCCCGCCTGGCATCCCTGCTTCTCCGGAGGCTGGAATGGTTGGAAGCCAACCAGGGGCCAAAGGAGAGCCCGTGACAATCTTATCTCCAACCCCAGCAAAAAGCTGCAGGTGGAGGTGTGGTTCAAGCGGAAGAGCACCCACCTCGAGCAAAAAAAAAAAAATGGCGAAGGGACCGTGCTCAAGCCCTGAATTCAAACCCCAGTCCTGGCACACACACAGGAACCTCCCCCCCAAAGGCCACCCCCAAACCCAAACCAACAAAACCCTGAACTGTATTTTTCTTTTAGTTGGTTGTAGGACTTGAACTCAGGGCCTGGGCGCTGCCCCTCAGCTCTTCAGCTCCAGGCTGGCGCTCTACCCCTTGACCCACAGCGCCACTTCTGGTTTTCTGAGTGGTTCATGGGAGATCAGAGTCTCATGGACTCTCCTGCCCGGGCTGGCTTTGAACCACGATCCTCTGATCTCAGCCTCCTGAGGGGCTGGGATTACAGGCGTGCGCTGCTAGCATGGCTCTTGACAGCCTGGTGTCTCACTGGTGTAGGAAGGACTTTGCCCGGGCACTGTGCCAGGCTGGCACGGTGACAGTTGCTCAAACAGCTGTGTTCTCTGAGGCAGAACGCCCCATGCGTCACTGACAATGCAAACCAGAGACACACGGGCTAAAAATAATCCTCAGCTCCAAAGAGCGACTGGTCCCTGTGGCTCCCGCCTGGCATCCCAGCTACCCAGGAGGCTGAGATCGGAGGATCGCGCTTCAACGCCAGCCCGGGCAGGAAAGGCCGTGAGACTCTTGATTTCCAGTGTTCTAGCAAAAAGCCAGAAAGTGTAGCTGTGGCTCAAGTGGTAGAGCGCCAGCCTTGAGTGAAAAAAGCCAAGCAAGAAGGTGAGGTGCTGAGTTCAAATCCTAGTGCCGGCACACACACACACACACACACACACACACACACACAGAGCAATGCAACACACATAGCAAACTATGAATTTCCATAGCACAGTGAATAGTTTCAGCAAAGTCTCCTAGGAACATTTGTTTTTGAGTCTTTCTCTCTCTTTTTCTCTTTCTCATTCTCTCTCTGCCAGGATTCAAACTCTGGGCTTTGTACTTCTAGCTCCCCCCCCCCCCCCAATGCTCTACCATTTAAGCCACAGCTCTACTTTCTGGCTTTGTATCATTGCTTTATTGGAGATCAGAGTCTCATGGACTTTCCTGCCCGGGCTGGCCTTGAACCATGATCCTCAGATCTCAGCCTCCTGAGGAGCTGGGATGCCAGGCGGGAGCCACCGGCCATCGTTATGATGAGGATGAGGATGAGGATTATTAGGTAACATTTCCCTGCGACCATTTCAGGATCTGAGTCTTTATCAAGACTGGCCGGGCTCCGCGACGGTCTGTGGAGAAAACCTTTTGCAGCTGAGGTGCAGGAACCAGCACCGTCGCGCAGCACATTAATTTCGGAGTACAGAACAGAGAGCAAAAGCCCCACGGAGACCCAGCAAGCGGCCGGGGGGTGGCCCGTCCTACCTAAAGCCAGGGCTGCGAGACATTTCTAGAACAGAAAACGGAAAGCCTGCAGCCTCTTCCGACGAGAAAGTGACAGGAGAGAAAGTCACGTCGAGGGGCTGGAGAATCAGAGCACCTGCTCCCCAGGCGGACCCCCCTTACCTGTCCATGGTGTGTGCCGCGTGCGCCCCGCTGTAGTCCCGGACAGGAGTGAAGCTGGGGATGCCAGCCTCCAGCTATATCCCTGCTCAAGCATGGGGCCCCCACATTCAAATTTGGGGCTCCTCCCCCTGTCCCCTCAAGGTCTCCGAGCCGTGGGGCTGGGCCAGGTGTCCCGGGCATGGCTGACTGACAGCGCAGTCACTGGGTTTATTTTTTATTTGTTTTTCGTGTCAGTCCCGGGGCTTGAACTCAGGGCCTGGGCGCTGTCCCTGAGCTTTTTCACTCCAGGCTGGCGCTCTACCACCTGAACCACGGCCCACCGCTTCTGGCAGTTTGGGCAGTTCATTGGAGAGTGTCACCCATTTGTCTTCTTGCCTGTCTTCCAACTGCGATCCTCAGATCTCAGCCTCCTGCGTAGCTGGGATTACAGGCGTGAGCCACCAGTGCCTGACTGCTATGCTCATGAGTCTGAAGCAACAGATTCAGCTCTTCAGCTCGAGGCTGGCGCTCTACCACCTGAGCCACAGCGCCACTTCTGGCTTTTTCTGTGTCTGTGGTACTGAGGAATGGAACCCAGGGCTTCATGCATGCGAGGCGAGCGCTCTACCCCTGAGCCACCTGCCCAGCCCCCTCATTTTAGTTTTATTTATAGAGCACTTGGATGAGAATCAATGTTTAGCTGATTTTCTAGAAAGCATGACTGCTCAAAAAAAAAAAATGTATATCAGGGCACTGGTGCACACGCCTGTAATCCCAGCTACTCAGGAGACTGAGATCTGAGGATCATGGTTCGAGGCCAGCCCGGGCAGGACAGTCCATGAGACTCTGATCTCCAAGGACCCACCAAAGAGCCGGAAGTGGCGCTGTGGCTCAAAGTGGTGGAGCAAAATAATAAAAATCTCAAGGACGGCGCCCAGGCTCCGAGTTCAAGTCCCACCACTGACCCCAAAAACGAAACAACTGAATGCAGCGCAGTCTGTTTAGTTGATTCCTTTTTGTGTCTTCTCCATCCAGAGTGGTTCTCTTTTGAATGGCACAGTAGAATCACCTTGGGAAGAGTACAGAATACATCGATGGGAATACTATACAGCGATGAAAAAGGAGCGAGCCTGAGGACGGAAGTCCGGAGCCCCGGGGTTAAAGCCGCCTTCGTCTCTGTGGATTCTTCACCGGAGAAGCACGTGATTTGGACAATGGGCCCAGTTGTTTTCCACATCTGGATTTTACTCCTGAATATTCATCCTGAGAAGGCCAGGTGAGGTTTTGTTGTGGCCAGGGCAGGGTGGTGGGGTGAGGCGGGCGGAGGCCCAGAGCCCCCTGGGAAATCTCCAGGACCTTTGGGCCCTGTGCCCAGGGGCGGGGGGCCCAACCCCTCCACAGCTCCTCCCAGGCCTCTATTTTTGGTCCCCCAATTCCATTGCTCAACCTGATACTTGGTTGTTTTTAAGAGAACTCCCCCCCCCCCCAAAAATAAGGGGCCGGCGTGGGTGAAAGTGTGGTTTTGGGATTGCTTCAACTTCTCCATTCCCCGATTTTTGTTTTTCTCACTTAGCTGCCAAACAGGTTACTGAATTTTCTCGGGGGGTCTAAAAACAGTTGAGGGACCCTAGTGACAAACATACAGGAATTACTCAGCTTCTGCCCCGCAGAGGCCGCGGCCTCCTTGCTCCAGAGAGAGACCTAACTGGGGTCGAACAAAAGTGTTTAGCTCCAAGGCCCAGTGCTGGTGCGCACGCCTGTAATCCCAGCTACTCAGAAGGCCGAGAGCGGGAGGCCAGCCCGGGCAGGGAAGTCCCTGGGATTCTTATCCCCAGTGAAGCAGCAAAAAGCTGCCAGTGGATGGAGCTGTGGCTCAAATGGTAGAACGCCAGCCTGGAGTGAAAGAGCTAAGGATCAGCACCTAGGCCCTGAGTTCAAGCCCCGGGACTGGCACAAAAGAAAGAAAGAAAGAAAAGAAAGAAAAGAAAGATAAGAAAGAAAGAAAGAAAGAAAGAAAGAAAGAAAGAAAGAAAGAAAGGAAGGAAGGAAGGGAGGAAGGGAAGAAAGAAAAGAAAAAGATCTTACAAAGAGCTCAAGAAACAGGTTTTCTTGCCTATGGTCTTACTTGACTTTTTTTTTTTAGCCCGTGGTAGGGCTTGAACTCAGGGCTGGGCGCTGTCCCTGAGCTCTTCTTGCTCAAGGCTGGCGCTCTACCCCTTGAGCCACAGCACCACTCCTGGTTTTCTAGTGATTCATTGGAGATCAGAGTCTCACAGACTTTCCTGCCCAGGCTGGCCTTGAACTGCGATCCTCAGATCTCAGCCTCCTGAGGAGCTGGGATTCTAGGTGGGAGCCACCAGCACCCCGGACTCCACCATAGTGTGAGTTCTGTCTCATGGCCCATATTTCAGTTGGTCCATATACAAAAGGTGAACAAATAATACTCACAATCTTTTTCATGGCTGTATACTATTCCCGAAGCCCAAAGCTGTAGGATCCCATTGATACCCGTGGGGTAGGAAATACGGCCCTCACTTTGCAGACAGGAATGTCTAGGCAGTTACCTGGCAGGAGCCGAAAACAAGCAGGTGATTCTACACTCAGACTCACGGGAGACAGAAGCAAGACTCACGTGAAGTATCGTCTGCTGCGGTTGTCATATGGAGAAGTCAAGTGATTGCAAGGGGGAAAAAAAAAAGTTGATCCAGGTATGATGGGGTATACCAGGGGTGTCAGCACTTGGGAAACTGAGGCAGGGAGGTTTCAAGTAACACAGTGAGTCCCTATCTAGGAGAAAAAGAGAGACGGGGGAGGAAAGAGACAGAGAGAAAAGGAGGGAGGG
The DNA here is from genome assembly GCF_024711535.1 of Dipodomys merriami. Lineage (NCBI taxonomy): Eukaryota > Metazoa > Chordata > Mammalia > Rodentia > Heteromyidae > Dipodomys > Dipodomys merriami. The sequence goes on along the minus strand of NW_027204993.1, from coordinate 868,317 downwards.
AGGGAGAAAGAAGGAGAGAGGGGGGGAGACAAATAAAACAACAGTTGTCTGCTCCCACGAGTGACAGTTTTCTGATTAAATGACATGTGAAGCCGGGCACCAGTGGCTCACGCCTGTAATCCCAGCCACTCAGGAGGCTGAGGTCTGAGGATCCAGGTTGGAAGCCAGTCCAGGAGGGGAAGTCTTCATAAGACTCTTATCTCCAAAGTAGCCAGAAAAATCATGCTGAAAAGTGGAGCTGTGGTTCAACAGGTAGAGCGCCAGCCTTGAACAAAAAAAGCTCAGGGACAGCACCCAGGCCCTGAGTTCAAGTCCTGATACCAACACACACACACACACACTCAAATGACCAAGAAATCAAGGCAGAGAGAAAAGAGAAAAGTACTAGAGATAAGGAAAAGAAAGAGAAAACGTGGGAAATCAATAAACTGAAGTGATCAGACATTGAAAAAAACAAGAAAAAGAAAACCGACCAAAAAAACAAGAAACCACAGTGAGGGTTTGAAAGCGAAGCGAGTCTCGCTTTGAGAGCCACAGACGCCAGCGCCCGGCCTATTTATATACACAATATTTGCTTTTACCTCCTGCCTTCTGCCCAGAACTGCTCATACTTCATGGCTGGATGGTTTGGGGTTTTTTTTTTTTTTTTTTTTTTAAGAGAAAAGAAAAAAAATCAAAATAGAAAAGAAAATAATAGGAAAAAAAAGAAATCAGGGAAAAAAGGAAAAAAAAATCCACCGAATAATAGAGAAAAACACAAAAGAGAACATGAGAGAAAAACTCAGAAAGAAAAGAATACAAAAGAGAAAAATAATAGCAAAAAAAGAATGTAAAGGAAATAGTAGAAAAACAATAGAAAAAAGGAGGAAAAAATAGCAGGAAAAAGAATAGAAAAAAAATAACAAAGGAAAAAGAATAGAAAAAATAATAAAGGAAAAAGAATAGAAAAAATAATAAAGGAAAAAGAATAGAAAAAAAATCGGAATAGAAAAGCAAAAGTAATGGGAAAATAGAAACGCCAAAATACTAGAAAAATCATAGAAACAATCGACAAAAGGAAAATTCGTGGAAAAAATAATAAAAAATAATAGAAAAGAAAAACAATAGGAAATAATAATAATAATAATAATAATAGTTCCTCCAGCATGGAGAAACTCAGAACATACTTTCTCTGGTGTTTCCTTTGTGAATTATGTGAACAGATATAAGGCCATGTATTTTGTTTCTGTGTGTCTCTGCCTGTCTGTTCTGTCTGTCTGTCTGTCTCTTTCTTTCTTGTCCTGAGGCTTTTTCTTTTTTCCTTTGGTCGGTTGTGGGGCTTGAACTCAGGGCCTGGGCGCTGTCCCTCAGCTCTTCAGCTCAAGGGTGGTGCTCTACCACTTGAGCCACACCTCCACTTCTGGTTTTTTCGTGGTTCATTGGAGATAAGAGTCTCTAGGACTTTCCTGCCCGGGCTGGCTTTGAACCAGGATCCTCAGATCTCAGCCTCCTGAGCAGCTGGGATGACAGGAGGGAGCCACTGGCGGCGCCCAGCTCTGGGGCTTGAACTCAGGTCCCTGAGCTTTTGTGCTCAAGGCTGGTGCTCTACCACTTGAACCACACCTCAACTTCCAACTTTTTGGCGGTTCGTTGGAGGTAAGGGTCTCCCAGGTTTTCCGGCGCCGCCCATTGCTCCATTTCCTAATCTGCCATCTGCTTCTGGCAGGTTTCATCCTTCCTTCCCCGTAACACAGCCCTCGCAGAGCCAAAACAAGAACTGCATGCTAGGAGTCTGTGAGATTCCATCTCCACCAGAACCAGCAAAAAGCTAGGCTGGAGACCTGTCTCAAGTGGTTGAGCACCAGCCTTGAGGGAAAAATTAATGAAGAGGTAGCACCCAGGCCTCAAGTTCAAGCCCTAGGCCTGAAGAAAGAGAAGAAGAAAAGGAGGAGGAGGAGGAAGGGGGGGAGGAGGAGGAGCCTTGAAGTTCCCATGCTGTGTGCACTCCGGGCAGCTGCACACTGTTTAGTTGAACACCTACTTACTCGCCAAGAGACAAAGCAGAGAGGAACTTGTGGCTAGCAACTTAGGCTGCTTGAAGTAATCAGAGGACCCAGGGGAAGGAGAGTGGAAATCGACTGGGGTTTGCACCATGTTCTCTGGTGTTAAACAAACAAAAAGCCAAGCACGGTGGCTCCCGCCTGTCATCCCAGCCACTCAGGAGGCTGAGATCTGAGGATTGTGGTTCAAAGCCAGCAGACGCAGGATAAAGTCTTTGGAGATGCCATCTGTGAAATAATGAGCGAAAAGCTGGGCTGGAGGCGTGGCTCAAGTGGTAGAGCGCCAGCCTTGAGCAAAAGAAGCTCAGGGACAGTGCTGCCCAGGCCCTGAGTTCAAGTCCCAGGACTGGCACCCCAACACACAAAATGATATTGACTGAAATGGAACTCCAGGAAATGGAAACAAGGGCTTTGTTGTTTTCTTTGCTCTGTGTGTGTGTGTGAATTGTGGGTCTTGAACCCAGGGCCTGGGCGCTGTCCCTCAGCTCTTCAGCTCAAGGCGGGCGCTCTACCCCTTGAGCCACAGCGCCACGCCTGGTTTTCTGGTGGATCACACGAGATCAGAGTCTCACGGCCTTTCCTGGCCAGGCGGGCCTTGAACCGCGATCCTCAGATCTCAGCCTCCCGAGTAGCTGGGATGACAGGCGTGAACACCGGCGCCCAACTGCAGAATTCCTAACCTCGGGGTGCGGGAGAGACCTTGCGCCCCATCTCTGGAGCTGACAGCAGACGACCCCATAAAAAGATGACGCAGGTTTATTGTGTCGTCCACTCTGTGACCATTGAGGAAGCAGTGGGAAGTCATGCAGGAGTCCAGATCAAGAGAAGCAGCAGCGGGGCTGGGCACGGGTGTGAGATGGGGTTAGGTCAGCCTGGTGTCTGTGGGCGGGCTGGGCCGGGGGCTCTCCCCTCCTTGCTCCCCGGGGGCGATCACAGGCCGCGGGCCCCGGGCAGGTCCGCGTCTTCACAGGGAGGGAGACGGAAGTAGTTGGAGCGGCGGAGGCGCCGGGGAGGGAGGCCGGCCATCTGTCTGCACAGCTCATCTGGAAGAGAGAAGCAGAGGCCACGGGCCTCAGCTCCGGCTGGGCGGGCGGCTCCCGCCTGTCACCCCAGCCCCTCGGGAGGCTGGGGTCTGAGGATCGCTGCTGGAGGCCGGCCCAGGGCCAGGATCGTGGTTCAAAGCCAGCCCGGGCCAGGAAAGGCCGTGAGACTCTGATCTCCCACGAACCACCAAAAAGCCAGACGTGGCGCTGTGGCTCAAGTGGTAGAGCGCCAGCCTTGCGTGAAATCGCTCAGGGGCAGCGGCCAGGCCCCGAGTTCAAGTCCCTAGCATGGGGGGGGCGGCCTGGGTCTGTGTCCTGGCTGCACCCCCATTCCTTCTCTGTCTCCCTGTCTTCAGGTCTGTCCGCTTGGAGATCAGAGGCCGGCAGCTCAGTGTGGTGAAATCCCCCAAGCTTCTAGAGAGTTCCCCCTCGCAGGTGGCCCCCCCCCCCGTTCTTTCTGCGAGGTTCACTCCAGCTCTGACTCAGCCGCAGCCGCGCGGCCAGCTGAGTCAGAAGAGCCCGCGCCCCATGCCCCAGCACCCCAAGTCACCCCGTTCCTAGAATAACCGACCACGGCCCGAGACCACAGGGCACCCAGTTCCCAGAACCCCGATCTTCATGTCCTGTCCAGATAGCCAGCCGCGGCTAGCCGTCCATCTGTCTGTCTGTCTATCATCCATCCATCTGTCTGTCTATCCACCCATCCTCAATCATCTATCAATCCATGCATCATCCATCTGTCCATCTATTGATCTGTCTATCGTCTGTCCATCCATCCATCTATCTGTCTGTCCATCCATCCATCTATCCATCTATCCATTAATCTATCTATCCATCCATCTATCTAGCCATCCATCCATCTGTCCATCTATCTATATGTCTATCTGTCCATCCATCCATCCATCTGTCTATCCATGTATCCATTAATCTATTTATCCATCCATCATCTATCTACCTATCCATCCATCCATCTGTCCATCTATCCATCCATCCATCTATCTCCATCCAGCATCTAGCCATCGCTCCACTAATCTATCTATCCATCCATCTATCTGCCTATCCATTCATCTGTCCGTCTATCAATCCATCCATCTGTCCATCTATCCATCCATCCATCTGTCCATCTATCCATCCATCCATCTGTCCATCTATCTATATGTCTGTCTATCCATCCATCTATCTATCCATCACCTATTCATCATCTATGTATCTCTCCATGCATTTGTGCATCATCTATCATCCATCTGTTCATCTGTCTATCTATGATCTATGCATCCATCTGTCCATCCATCCATCCATCTATCTGACCATCCATCTGTCTATTTACCTATCTAGCTATCTTTGTGTCTATGTATCTGTCTGTCTATCTATCTATCCATCTATCCATGATCTATCCATTCATCATCTTTCTTTCTTTCTTTCTTTTTTCCTTTCTTTCTTTCTTTCTTTCCATCTATCCATCATCTGTCAATTCATCATCTGTCCATCTATCTATCATTGATTCATCTATCCATCTATCAGTCAATCTACTTATCATCTATCTATTATCTATCCATCATCTATCAATCAATTTATCAATGTATTTGTCATCTATTATCTATCTAGCATTTCTGTCCATCAACTGTCTCCATCTCCATCTCGTATCAATCATCCATCGGTGAAGCATCGATCATCTCTATCTCCATCAACCTATTAATCTATCATCTATCAGTCAGTCAGTCTGTCTGTCTGGCTGGCTTTTGTGCCAGCACTGGGGCTTGAACTTAGGACCTCACGGTTTTGCTTGGCATTGGGCTCAAGGCCAACGCTCTGCCACTTGGGCCACACCTCCCCTTCCCGCTTTTTGCTGATTCCTGGGAGATGAGAATCTCTTAGATGTCTCTGCCTGGGCCTCAGACCTAGATCCTCAGCTCTCAGCCTCCTGAGTAGCTGGGACGCCAGGCGTGAGCACCGGCGCCCGGCTGCTGCTCATTCCCTAGGAGCCCTCTCTGCTGTCTCCGAGTGACTGGGAGTGCGTGTGTGTGCACACGCGTGTTCTTCGTGGCGCTATAAACAGCCCCACACGTAGAGGACTCTGGATTCGTGTGGACACCCCACCCGCCCCACCATTCCCCAGTTGATTGTTCAAAGGCCCAAGCTGGGGCAGAGGAGAAGCTCCGATCTGGCTGGAACCCAGCATCGAGGGGGGCCTGTGAACCCCAACATTAACTGGGCATTGCTGATTTACTGAGATGTCTGGGGTAACTCGTAGCAGGAGATAATGGGAGCCAAGAGGCTCCCAACCAAGCTGCTGGGCCATTCACGGCAGGATCCCATGTCATTGTGTGGGAACCGACCATGCATCCCTCCTTTAATCCCGGACACCGACTCACCTTTCATCGCTTCGTGTTCTTTACACACCAGGCGGGAGCAGATCTCGTTGTTGATGATGTACATGCGACGCAGACTGCCCAGACCCCGAGGTCACCACAAAGACAGAGACAGGAAAAAGTCTTTCATTGTTGTTGTTGTTGTTGTTTGTGGCGGGGCTTGAACTCAGGATCTGGGCACTCTGCCTGAGCTCTTCTGCTCAAGGCTGGTGCTCTACCGCTTGAGCCACAGCGCCATTTCCATCTTTTCCCACGGCTCATTGGAGATAAGAGCCTCATGGACTTTTCTGCCCCGGGTGGGTTTCGAACCACTATCTTCAGATCTCAACTTTGTGACCAGCTGGGGTTACAGGCGTGAGCCACTGGAGCCTGGCTGGTGACTCTTCCTGGCAATTTATGCATTCCAGGGAGAGTCACACTGCTGCGACTTTCCAGCACTTTCTGCCTGAAGAGCTGAATCTGTTGCTTCAGACTCATGAGCATAGCAGTCAGGCACTGGTGGCTCCCGCCTGTCATCCCAGCTACTCAGGAGGCTGAGATCTGAGGATCATGGTTCAAAGCCAGCCTGGGCAGGCTAGTCTGTGAGACTCTGATCTCCAATGAACCACAAAAAAAGCCAGAGGTAGAACAGTGGCTTAAAGCGGTAGAGAGTTAGCTTTGAGCGGTAGAGAGCTAGCCTTGGATGTAAAAAACGGTAGAGAGTTAGCCTTGAGCACAAAAGCTCAGGGACAGTGCCCAGGCCCTTAGGTAAAGCTTAGTGTACACACACACACACACACACACACACACACACACACACACACACACACACACACACACACACACACACACACACACTACCTTGGTCCTTGTGTGTCTTGGATCGCTTACCTGGTAAAGCAAACCTGGTGGACACATTGCTTGACTGGCCGATGGACCGAGTAGAGTCTTGTACAAGCAAATTTCTCGTCTCTGCACTCTAGAGAGCCCAACACAAAAATCAGAGAGGCCCAGAGAGAAGGAAATGAACACAGGATTTCAGGGCAAGAGAGGGAGGATAGAATAGAAAAAATATGTATATCTATATCTATATATACAGAAGCTGGGCACCGTGGCTCACGCCTGTAATCCCAGTGACTCAAGAGGCTGAGATCTGAGGATCGCAGTTCAAAGCCAGCCCAGGCTGCAAAGTTTGGTGAGACCTTTGTTTTGTAAATCTCCAATGAGTCGGCAAAAAGCCAGAATTGTGGCTCAAGTGGTAGAGCACCAGACCGTGAGCAAAAAAGCACCCAGGTCCTGAGTTCAAGCCGCAGGATGGGTGCACACATGCACAAACACACACACACACACACACACACACATCAATAAAACCCTGAAAACACAGAGTAGTCTTTTCAGGACATGGTTTTTCTGCTTGCTAAATACAGAGCCGGAGAAACTGACTCATGTAAAATTTAGGTGCTTTCCAACCCAGAAGCAGAAATAGAGACATTAATCTCCAAGGACGCTCCAATAATGACTTTCTAGGACTCTGGGTGTTGATATGAAATATCGCATTGACACACTGATAGAGAATACAAAGGTCTCCGTTTCTCTATTCTAGGTCAGAATCGCCGGTACGATTGGGAAAGGTGTGTGTGTGTGTGTGCACGTGTGTGTGTGTGTGTGTGTGTGTAATTGAGGCTTGAACTCAGGTCCACCATTTTCTTGCTTAGCCTTTTCTGCTCAAGGCTGGTGCTCTACCACTTGAGCCACGCCTCCACCTCTGACTTTTTGGTGAACTCGAGACCACAGTCCCCCAGCCTGGGCTGGCTTTGAACCTTAGCGCCCATCTGGGAAAGCGATTTTAATGCTGAGGTCTAGGCTGGTATGGATTCCTGTAGTCCCAATCCAAACAGCCTGAACCCAGCCAGGTGGACAGTAGCACACGCCTGTAATCCCAGCTACTCAGGAGGCTGAGATCTGACGATCACAGCTCAAAGCCAGCCCAGGCAGGAAAGTCTGTGAGACTCTTTATCTCCAGTGAATCACCAAAAAGCCAAAATCTAGCTATGGCTCAAGTGGTAGAGCACTAGCTTGGAGCAAAAGAAGCTACAGGTCAGCACCCAGGCCCTGAGTTCAAGCCTCAGGACCAGCATATAAAAAAAGAAAAACAAAAATGGGAAACAGCTTAAGGAGAAGATACAGAGGAAGTAGCCATACCTGCTGTGGTGTTTCGGTCATTGGTTGAGGCTGGAAGAGAGAAATTATTGTTATTATTATTACTGTTATTATTATTGTTATTATTATTTGGCCAGTCCTGGGACTTGAACTCAGGACCTGGCTGCTGTCCCTGAGCTTCATTTTGCTCAAGGCTGGCGCTTTACCACTTGAGCCACAGCGCCACTTCTGGCTTTCTGGTGGTTCATTGGAGATCAGAGTCTCATGGACTTTCCTGCCCAGGCTGGCTTTGAACCACGATCCTCAGATCTCAGCCTCCTGAGTAGCTATGATGACAGATGTGAGCCACTGGTGCCTGGCTTGGTTGTATCGTGAGTGTGTGTGTGTGTGTGTGTGTGTGTGTGTGTGTGTGTGTGTGTTAGTGATCAAAGCTAAAACAAACAGGCATGAGCCTAGTGGCTCCCGCCTGCCATCCCAGCCACTCAGGAGGCTGAGATCTGAGGATCGCGGTTCAAAGCCAGCCCGGGCAGGAAAGTCCGTGAGACTCTGATCTCCAATGAACCAGCAAAAAGCCAGAAGCGGAGCTGGGACTAAGTGGTAGAGCACCACTTTGGCCTAGGACAGCGCCCAGGCCCTGAGTTCCAGCCCCAGGACTGGCGCATGTGTGTGTGTGTGTGTGTGTGTGTGTGTGTGCATGCACATGCGTGCGCATGCGTGCATGTACACACCATTCACATTGAACTACTGGAGGAAGGTGCCCCTCATCCGTAACCCTGTCTACTTCGGGTATTGCAACCGCTGGCCACCCTGCATTTCAGATGTAAACTCACCCAGCTCGTCCATAGAAGGTTGGATGTCTGCCAGAACTGAAAGGCACAAAGTGGTAACATGAGGATGTGTGTGTGTTTAAGGTTAATGCTCTACCACTTGAGTCACAACTGCACATCTAGCTTAGTTTGGTTTTGGCTTTGATTCTCAGGAGATAAATGTCTCTTGAAAACTTTCCTTCCCCGGGCTGGCTTTGAACCACGATCCTCCGATTTCAGCCTCCTGAGTAGCTGGGATTACAGGCGTGCACCACAGCGCCCAGCTCCTGAGCAGGGATGTGAATTCCAAGTAGGACTAGGGGTGACATCTTTGTCAGGACAAGACTACTGGTGGCTGATCCTGAAATCCCAGCTACTCAGGAGGCTGAGACGTGAGGATCTCAGTTCAAAGCCAGCCAGGGCAGGAAAGTCCGTGAGACTCTGATCTCCAAGGAACCAGCAAAAAGCTGGAGTGGGGGTGTGGCTCAAGTGGTAGAGCACCAGCCTTGAGCTAAAAAGCCAAGGAAAAGTATGACATTCCGAGTTCAGTTCTCAGTACTGGCACACACACACACACACACAGAGAAAACACACACACACACACACACACACAGAGAAAACCCCAAAAGCCCAAACACCAAAGTTTCTGGAAAACCTACCAGTTTCATCTGTATTAAGTTCACTGAACAGATCTGCAAAGAGGCAAAATATGGAATGAAAATTCAGGTGGGAAAGCCGGGTACCGTGGCTCCTGCCTGCCATCCCAGCTACGCAGGAGGCTGAGATCGGAGGATCACGGTTCAAAGCCAGCCCGGGCAGGAAAGTCCATGAGTCTGATCTCCAATGAACTACCAGAAAACCAGAAGTGGCGCTGTGGCTCATGTGGTAGAGCGCCAGCCTTGAGCTGAAGAGCTGAGGGACAGCGCCCAGGCCCTGAGTTCAAGCCCCAGCATCAAGATAATAGAAGGCGAGCTGTATATGCATCAAAGATGGACGAATAGACTCAGTGGGAATTCACTGCCCACCCTTTCCCCATCTCTACTGATAGCCAGCCTCTAAAAGGCCATTAAACAAAGAAACAACAGCAGAGAAACAGGAGCTTACTCGGGTCATCTGTGAACGTTTCTTGGCTCATATCATCTGGAAGAATGAGAAAACACATGGTCAGTATTCACCGCCTCACCCCACCCCTGCACCCCCCCTCATGAGCCCGGACAGCCCTGCAGACAATGATGCTGAGGAGCTACCTGGCCTGTCTGCGATCATTCACACACGCTTGTTGCACTAGCCACGTCTTAGTATTTAAATCAACGTACGCCTGTCATCCCAGCGACTCCGGAGGCTGAGATCGGAGGATCGTGGTTGAAGGCCAGCCTGGGCAGGAAAGTCTGAGACTCTTTTTTTTTTTTTTTTTGGTTGGTGGTGGGTCTTGAACTCATGGCCTGGGTGCTGTCCCTGAGCTCTTCAGCTCCAGGTGAGCGCTCTACCCCTTGAGCCACAGCGCCACTTCTGGTTTTCTGAGTGGTTTATTGGAGATCAGAGTCTCACGGACTTTTCCTGCCCGGGGTGGCTTTGAACCGAGATCCTCAGATCTCAGCCTCCTGAGTCGCTGGGATGCCAGGCGGGAGCTATTGATGCCCGGCTCCAAGAGACTCATCTCCGATGAACCACCAAAAAGCCAGAAGTGGAGTGTGTGGCTCAAGTGGTAGAGCGCCAGCCTTGAGGGAAATAGGCTACGAGAAAGTGCTCAGGGTGGAGTTCGAGCCCGGGACTGGCATAATCACAGTTAAATTGCCTTTCTTGGCTAAGAACATTTAATACTCCCCGTCATGACCCAGGGCGACCACGAGAGGGCAGCACACTCGCGGTTTGCTTTGACATTACTATTACTGTCATTGCTGTGGTCGTTGAGATTGTTATTTTAAAAGCTGATTCCAAGTTGCAGATGGAATCAGTGTATTTCTAAAGCACCTCTGGAGTCGTCCGTGGTTGTTAAGGAAGAAGCATTGCATGCATTTTGTAGGCGTGTTCTGTTCTTCTCTACCTCTTAATTCCAATGGAACAAACAGAGCAAATCCCAAAGATTCCTATGTCCAGTGACCCAGTAAAAAGGCAGAGACCCGGAGGCGTGGCTGGGGTGTTTTCGGGCCGCTCTGGAGTCCAAGGCCAAGCATTGAGAGTAAACAGGATCCTGAGTTCAAGTCCTCTCCTCCCCAACCCATGCACAAAGTAGTAGCTAACTTTTTCTTCTACCACTCGATCCACACCTCTCCCTTCCTGCCTTTTGCTGGGGAATGGGACATGAGGAGTCTCGTGGGACTTCCCTGCCGGCGGGGCTGGCCTCCAACCTCGATCCTCCGAGCTCAGCCTCCCGAGGAGCTGGGCCGACCGGCCGCGAGCCACCAGTCCCTGGGCCTTCTCGAGAACTTTGATGCCCCGACTGGCCTCCAACCTCGATCCTCCCCCCTCTGCCTCCCAGGCGCAGGCTGGATTCCCTGCTCCCAGCTCGGGGCCCGCTGGGCGACCAAGGCCTCCACGTCCCCCCTCCCAGCCTCCTGGGCGAAATCCAGGAATGGTTTCAGGCGGGTGGGGAGGGTGGAGGAGGGATCTGCCCTCCCTCCTGAGACCCGGCCGCATTCCTGGGCAGCCACGCCAGCCAGGCAGGGGTGACGTCAGCCGGGGGACACCCCAGGGCCTGGGGCTGTGTGGGGAGGGTCTGCTCAGAACCCCATTGTGCATGTGCGTGTGTGCGTGCGTGTGCGTGTGCGTGTGTGTGTTCTCTTTTCCTGCTCCCATGTGCCACGCTCAGACCGCAGCGGGAAGACCCCGCGCTCACCTCCGCGCTGGCCCTCGACCCTTCCCAGGGTGATCCAGTCTGTAGCAAAGGAAAAAAAGAAGAACATGAGTGGCCCAGGCCGGGCGCCGGTGCGCACGCCTGTCATCCCAGCGACGGGAGGCTGAGGCCTGAGGATCGCAGTTCGAGGCCGGCCCGGGCAGGAACGTCGGTGAGACTCTGACCTCCAATGACCCAACCCCAAAGTCAGACGTGGAGCTGTGGCTCAAGTGGTAAAGCACCAGCTTTGAGATAAAAACAAACCTTCAGGCCAGGGCTTAGGCCCGGGGTGGGGGGGAAGGGGGGCACAGGGGGGACACCTCTCCCCTCCCCCACCAGAAATGGGGGCCACCCACAGAGGGGACCAGGCAGAGCGAGTCTTCTCTGTATCCATAAGAGAGAGACGGGGAGGGGGACAGAGAAACAGAGAGACACAGACATATAGAGATAGGCAAATAGATGGCAGAGACAGACAGACAAAGACAGAGATACAAACAGAGACAGAGACACAGGCAGAGACAGACAGAGACAGATAGACAGAGATACAGAGACAGACAGAGACACAGAGACCGAGACAGACAGAGACACAGACAGACAGACAGATAGATGGATAGATAGACTGGGATAGAGTCAGAGAGACAGAGAGAGACACACAGAAACACAGGGTTATAGAGAGACAGGCAACTAGATGGCAGAGACGGACAGACAGACAGACAGATGAAACTGGGGAGAGTCAGAGAGAGAGAGACAATTAGAGAGAGACAGAGAGACAGACACAAAAAGAGAGGAAGACACACACAGAGACACAGATATAGACATAGATGGCTAGATAGACAGACAGATGATGGCAGAAAGACAGACAGACAAGACTGGGAATCAGAGAGACAGACTGACAGAGAATTAGAGTCAGAGACAGACAGACAGAGAGAGACAGAGAGACAGAGAGAGACAGAGAGACAGAGCAGGATTCTTTAAGGTTCTATGGCCAGCATTCTAGTAGACTCTATGCGATCCGGAGATTCGCTTTCCGTGCGTGGGGTGGGCGTGTATTTCTTGCACACACGTGAGCATGCTTGTGGGTGCACTTGTGCACGCCTTTGTTGGTTGTGTTTATTTTCCCACCGTGTTCCTTCAGGACTGAAATTTGGTCCTGTCTCCTATTACGCGGCCTCTGTTTGCAGCGATGTATGTCCATTAACCTCTTCTACCTTTAGTTTTAAATTTTAAATTAGAAAATATATATGTATATATTTTTGGGGGGTGCCGGTCCTGGGGCTTGAACTCAGGGCCTGGGCGCTGTCCCTGAGCTTCTTTTGCTCAAGGCTGGCGCTCTACCACTTGAGCCACAGCACCACTTCCAGCTTTTTATGTCTACTGGTTGGTTTGAGAGTTAAAAAGTCTCATGGCCTTTTCCACTTGAGGCTGGAAACCTCCAACCTAGATCCTCCAAACCCTCAGCCTCCCGAATAGCTAGGATGGCAGGCAAGGGCCACCAACCTTCCCCCGCCCCCCCCCCCCAATTCCCCTTGGCTTTTCCTCTGTTGGATCTTGATCTTCTCTCCTTGCCCATACCCTCCCTGGCCCCACTCCCAACACACCTAGAGCTGAAGTACTATACAGGAGAGAAAAAGGATCCCAGGAGGAACGCACTCACCGGAGGAGATGATCACAGCAGCAAGGCACAGCATGGTCTGGGGCGTCAGGAACGGCATCGCTAACGGGGCAGGGAGACAGAGGGTTAGAGCTCAGTGTATGGTCTCCGCAGCCCTGGGGTGGGGGTAGATGGGAGGGGAGGCGTTTTATTCCCAGGCAATGGCCCCCGCCCCTCTTTCCCCCAGGAGCTTCGCCTTAAAACTCCAGCCCTTGATTTTCTTCTGAGTCACCTAGTCCCGTATTTCTCATTTGTTTTCCTGCCAAGTCAGATTGTGAGTGTGTGTGTGTGTGAGTGTGTGTATGTGTGTGAGAGACAGAGACAGAGACAGTGTCCTGGGGCTTCAGCTCGGGGCCTGAGTAGCTTTTTGACGGCTCATTGCAGAGAAGAGTCTCTTGGACTTCCCTGCCCGTCCCGGCCTCCAACCTCGATCCTCCGATCCCAGCCTCCTGACCCCGGGAGATGATGACAGCCCTGAGCCACAGCCCCTGGCAGAGGGAATGTTTTTCCTTTGGGAGCCTGTGGTCTTAGGCTGCTTCTTGAACCTCCTGACTCGCGGGGGCTGCAGGCAGGCACCACCGAGCCCGATTTGGGAGCACACTCTGAATTCTAACTAGCGCGTAGCTGGCCCTGCCCTGTGACCCCTTTTATCTCTAATATCTCCTCCTCGTCCTCCTCTTCTTCCTCTTCCTCCTTCTTCCTCCTGGGTCTTTTTATCTTTTGGTCGGTTGTGGGGCCTGGGCGCTGTCCCTCAGCTCTTCAGCTCCAGGCTGGTGCTCTACCCCTTGAGCCACAGCACCACTTCTGGTTTTCTGGTGGTTCCTGGGAGATCAGAGTCTCACAGACTTAACTGCCCAGGCTGGCCTTGAACCACGATCCTCAGACCTCAGCCTCCCGAGTAGCTGGGATGGCAGGCGTGAACACCGGCGCCCGGCCCTCCTGTGTCTTTCAAGGTCTGATCATGTCTCCTTTGAGTCCCACAGGTCACAGAGAGATCCGCTCAACTCTGAAGTTGAGGGACATTGCCCATCACCCCCCCACCCCTCTAGCACACACGCACACATACATGCACACGCGTGTGCAGCATCACAATCAAACCACTCACTGTGGACCGGGGCACGCGCGCGCGTCCTTCACTGTGGCGTCCGCTGCTTGGTGTGGAGAAAAGAGAGGCTGAACCACACCCTGGAAGGACTGGAGATCTAGCCAGAGAGAGGGGGGAGGAGAGAGAGAGAGAGAGAGAGAGAGAGAAAGGGAGAGAGAGAGGGAGAGGGAGGGAGGGAGAGAGAGAGAGGGAGAGAGAGACAGTGAGAGAGAGAGACAGTGAGAGAGAGAGAGAGAGAGAGAGAGAGAGAGAAAGGGAGAGAGAGAGAGGGAGAGAGGGAGGGAGAGAGGGAGGGAGAGAGGGAGGGAGAGAGAGAGAGAGGGAGAGAGAGAGAGAGAGGGAGAGAAAGAGGGAGAGAGAAAGCTCCAATCAAGAAGCAAAGAACAAGGCTGGAAAGCAAATGGAGATAGGAAAAAAAATGGGACCACTCACACCCTCATTCCAAAGCTGATGATCACATGAGAGAGAGAGAGGGAGAGAGAGAGAGAGGGAGAGAGGGAGAGAGAGAGGGAGAGAGAGAGGGAGAGAGAGAGGGAGAGAGAGGGAGGGAGGGAGGGAGGGAGAGTGTGTCGTTCTCTTGGCTGCTCCCCCGGTTTCTCCCACACTGTCTGGCCTAGCTTTTCCTTTGGAATCGTTGTAATTTTGCCTAGGGTTTGGAACTATTCAACTTGGAATATTCAGATATTCAAATCAACACCACTCTATTCTTTGGCATGCCTGTCTCTCCCTGATCCCTCCCTTCCTCCCTCCCTCCTTTCCTTCCTTCCTTCCTTCCTTGCTTCCTTCCTTGCTTCCTTGCTTCCTTCTTTCCCTCCTTCCTTCCTTCTTTCCTTCCTTCCTTCCTTTGTTCTTCTTCTTTCCTTCCTTTTTTTTGGGGGGGTATAGTTGGTCATTGGACTTGAACTCTGGGCCTGGGCGCTGTCCCTCAGCTCTTCAGCTCAAGGCTGGTGCTCTACCACTTGAGCCACAGCACCACTTCTGGCTTTTTGGTGGTGCATGGGAGAGAAAAGTCTCATGGACTTTCCTGCCCGGGCTGGATTTGAACCTCAATCCTCAGATCTCAGCCTCCTGAGTAGCTGGGATGACAGGCGGGAGCCACCATACCCGGCTGGATGGAGGGACTCTAAACTCTGCTTTTGCTTTTCTTCACGGAGTTGTCGGACTATGAAAACACCTCCGTGTGGGAGTCAGTGAACTCTGATCACAGAAAGTCAAGAGAGAGAAGGTTTGGGCCTTCAGTGCCATAGAAATGGATGAGTCTCCCGTTATCTGCTTGCTCCTGTAGTCTCTTCTGGGCATGTCCATACTTGATACTCTAAACTAGAAAAGGAAAGCCGGGACTGGTGGCTCACGCCTGTCATCCTAGCTACACAAGAGGCTGAAAGCTGAGGATCACGGTTCAAAGCCAGCCTGGGCAGGATAGCCATCTTTCAATCACCCAAAAGCAGAAAATAGAGGTATGGTTTAAGTCAGTAGAGTGCTAGTCTCAAACATAAAAGCTCAGAGACAGCGCCCTGAGTTCAAGCCCTAAGACTGGCAGAAAGAAAGGAAAAGAAAAGAAAAGAAAAAAGCAGAGAAGGCTGGGCAGGTGGCTCAGTGGTGGAGCGCTCGCCTTGCATGCATGAAGCTCTGGGTTCGATTCCTCAGCACCACAGAAGCAGAAAAAGCCATAAGTGGTGCTGTGGCTCAAGTGGTAGAGCACCAGCCTTGAGCCAAAGAAGCTCAGGGACAGCGCCCAGGCCCTGAGTTCAAGTCCCAGGACTGACACAAAATAGAGAGAGAGAAAGAGAGAGGGACACGGAAAGAAAGAAAGAGGGAGAGAAAGAGAGAAAGAAGAAAGAGAGAGATTAAGAAGAAAGGGAAAGAGAAAAAGAGACAGAGAGAAAGAAGAAAACAGAGAGGGAGAGAGGAGAGAGAAGAAAAGAAAGAGAGAGAAGAAAGAGAAAGAAGGAAAGAAAGAAGGAAGAAAGAAACAGAAAGAGCAGGAGAGAAGGGGAGAAAGAGAGAGAGGAGAGAAAGAAGAAGAGAGAAAGAGAGAGGGAGAGAGAGAGCTGGAGAAAGATAGAGCTGGAGCGAGCTGGAGCGAGCTAGAGAGAGCTGGAGAGAGCTGGAGAGAGCTAGAGAGAGCTAGAGCGAGCTAGAGAGAGCTAGAGCGAGCTGGAGAGAGCTGGAGAGAGCTAGAGAGAGCTAGAGCGAGCTAGAGAGAGCTAGAGCAAGCTGGAGAGAGCTGGAGAGAGCTAGAGCGAGCTAGAGAGAACTGGAGAGAGCTGGAGAGAGCTAGAGAGAACTGGAGAGAGCTGGAGAGAGCTAGAGAGAGCTAGAGAGAGCTAGAGAGAACTGGAGTGAGCTGGAGCGAGCTAGAGTGAGCTAGAGCGAGCTGGAGAGAGCTGGAGAGAGCTGGAGAGAGTTAGAGCGAGCTGGAGCGAGCGGGGGTGCTGGGCAGGGCAGAGCAGCCCAGCAGCTGGCCGTGAGCAGCGCTGTGCCGTTGTGTGGTTCACACCGATGGGAACCTGAGCCCCAGCCAGGGCTTGGCCGGGGCTGCGGTGAGCTCAGCGCTGGCTGCAAGGCCGGCGGCGGGCGGGGGCCTCCTGGGGTCTCGGGAAGGGAAAGAGTTTGCAAAGGGCAGAGGAGTTGGGAACAGAAGGTTCATTTCGGGGCCAAGGGAGCGGCCAGCCCGGGGCAGACACAGCGCTGTGGGTTCTCTGGCCTTTCCAGAGTTCTTGCGTAGCCAGCCAGGTGTGGTCACGCAGCTCTGTAGTCCCGGCTACTCGGGCGGTGGAAAGAGGAGGATCGTGGTTTGCGGGAATAAAGACCCTTTGTCCAGAACCGACATGCTGGGTGCAGATGGCTCACACCTGGATGCAACCCTAACTGCTCAAGAGGCCGACATCTGGAGGACTGTGGTTTCGGGGTATCCTAGGTAGAAAAGTCCGAGGACCCGGTCTCCAATTAACCAGCAAAATGCCAGACTGGAAGTGTGGCTCAAGTGGTAGAGTACCAGCCATGAATGAGCACAAAGGAGAGGCTGAGTGAAAGGGAGAGGCCCTGAGTTCAAGTCTCAGTACTGGCACAGTAAAAGAAGGAAGAGGAGGAAGAAGAGGAGGAAGAAGAGGAGAAGGAGGAAGAGGAGGAAGAGGAAAAGGAGGAGGAGGAGGAGGCCAAAACAAAAACATATCAACAAAACACAGAGCTATTGAAATGGCTCACGTGGAGCTACTCAGCAAAACTCTGGAGTTCAAATCCCAGTCCTGCCCAAACCCAAACCCAAACCCGTCAGGTGCTGGTGGCTCCCACCTGTCATCCCAGCTACTCAAGAGGCTGAGATCTGAGGATTGTGGTTCAAAGCCAGCCCAGGCAGGAAAGTCCATGAGACTCTGATCTCCTAAGAACCAACAAAAAGCCAGAAGTTAAAGCCGTGGCTCAAGTGGTAGAGCTCCAGCCTTGAACAAAAGGAGTCTAGGGGCAGCGCCCAGGCCCTGAGTTCAAGCCCCAGGACAGACAAAAGGAAAAACAAAACAAAAAGCATCCCCCAGCCCCCCCAAAAACAACAACAACAACAAAATCCTCAAAACAAAAGGTCTGGCTTGTGAGCTTTGAGTTCGAATTCTACTACTGAAAACAAACACACCACCACCAAACGAGACTACATGGAGATTCTCCCTGTCTGTCTGTCTGTCTGTCTGTCTGTCTCTCTCTCTCTCTCTCTCTCTCTCACACACACACACACACACACACACACACACACACACACACACACACACACACGTGTTTGAAGGCACTCTGGGTATTTTCTCCTGGCACACTTCCTTTTTGGCCTTTAAAGGTTTCCAAGCCCGGGCAGTAATAAAGTGGTTTTATTTCAGGAGAGGCTGTTCCGGTCACGATGGATTTATCGCTTCAGGACATCAAGCGCACACACTCCACTCCAATGGCCACAAATGACCACAGGCTCCGCAGAGATCAACCCTGACCTTTCCTTCCCTTGGGGGCTGCCTTTGAACCTGAGAACCCCAGACTGATTATCACAAAGGCCACCTCCGATCCCACGGATGACCTTCGGGGTGGGGTTTCGGTGGGAACCGCAGCCTGGGCTTTGTCTGCTGGTGCAGGGATCACAGGGTCCGTGGGCTGCAGGATCTTTGATCTCCTTCTCGGAAGCATGGCGGCCCTGTGGAACTGGACGCCGGGCTTTGAAGATGGATAGGTGGATGTGTGGGTGGGTGGGTGGGTGGGTGGATGGATGGGTGGATGGGTGGGTGGATGGGTGGGTGGGGGATGGATGGGTGGATGGATGGATGGGTGGGTGGGTGAGTGGATGGATGGATGGGTGGTTGGATGGATGGATGGATGGGTGGATGGGTGGGTGGGTGGGTGGGTAGATGGATGGGTGGTTGGATGGATGGATGGGTGGGTGGATGGGTGGGTGGGTGGGTGGATGGATGGGTTGATAGATGGGTGGATGGGTGGGTGAATGGTTGGGTAGATGGCTGGATGGGTAGATAGGTGGGTGGGTGGATGGAAGGATGAGTGGGTGGATGGGTGGATGGGTGGATGGATAAGTAGATGGATGGAGGATGGGTGGATGGATAGATGGGTGGGTGGGTGGGTGGGTGGATGGGTGGGTGGATGGATGGATGGGTGGGTGGGTGAATGGAGGGGTAGATGGGTGGATGGATGATGGGTGGGTGGATGGGTGGATGGGTGGATGGGTGGGTGGGTGGATGGGTGGATGGATGGATGAATAGGTGGATGGATCGATGGATGGATGGGTGGATGGGTGGGTGGATGGATGGGTGGGTGGATGGATGGATGGGTGGGTGGATGAGTGGATGGGTGGGTGGATGGGTAGATGGGTGGATGGATGGATGGATGGATGTATGGGTAGATGGATGGGTGGATGATGGATGGATGTATGGATGGATAGATGGATAGATGGATGGATGGGTGGATGGTTGGATGGGTGGATGGATGGGTGGATGGGTGGGTGGATGGATGGGTGGGTGGATGGATGGATGGGTGGGTGGATGAGTGGATGGGTGGGTGGATGGGTGGATGGGTGGATGGATGGATGGATGGATGGATTGGTGGATGGGTAGATGGATGGGTGGATGATGGATGGATATATGGATGGATAGATGGATAGATGGATGGATGGATGGATGGTTGGATGGATGGATGGATGGATGGGTGGGTGGATGGATGGATGGATGGATGGGTGGGTGGATGGATGGATGGGTGGATGGGTGGATGGATGGATGGATGGGTGGGTGGATGGGTGGATGGATGGATGGGTGGGTGGATGAGTGGATGGGTGGGTGGGTGGATGGGTGGATGGGCGGGTGGTGGATGGATGGATGGATGGATGGGTAGATGGATGGGTGGATTATGGATGGATAGATGGATAGATGGATGGATGTATGGATGGGTAGATGGATAGATAGATGGATGGATGGATGGATGGATGGATGGATGGATGGATGGATGGATGGATGGATGGATGGATGGATGGGTAGGTAGACGGGTGGGTGGATGGTGGGTGGATAACACCACAGAATCAACACACTTCCCGGGCTCTGGACCACCTTCACAGCAAACTCCTGCAGGTCGAGCCGATCTGGAAAGCGGTCTTGGAGCACACAGCCGCCCCGCGTCCGAGGAACACGTTTCCAGCTGGTGGCAGAGCTGTGGCAGTGGAGCCGCGGCTCAAGGGGCAGCGCGCCAGCCTCGGACAGAGAAGGCTCAGGGACAGCGTCAGGCCCTGAGTGCAAGTCCCAAGGACCGGCACTAAAGGAAGGAAGGAATGAAAATATACTTCAAGCCACGACCCTCAGATCTCAGCCTCCTGAGTAGCTGGGATTACAGGCGGGAGCCACTAGTGCCTGGCTTTATGTATTCCTTTGGCTAGAGGACAAACCTTTGATTTCAGAAGATGCTGGGGTTTGAACTCAGGGCTTTATGCTTACTAGCCAGTCATTCTAGCAGCTGAATCATGCCCACAGCCCTAGGGTAAAATTTGGACTCAGTGTGTTTGTGCTGGTCCTGGGGCTTGAACTCGGGGCCTTATACTCTTCTTGTTTGTTTATTTGCTCAAGGCTGGTGCTCTACCACTGGAGCCACAACTCCACTTCTGGCTTTTTGCTGGTTCATTGGAGATAAGAGTCTCCTAGGCTTTTCTAGTTGGGCTGGCCTCAAACCTCAATCCTCAGATCTCAGCCTCCTGAGTAGCTGGGATGACAGGTGGGAGCTACTGACCACCAGGCAATGAGCAGGTTTTTTTTTTTTTTTTTTTTTAAGTTGACAGGGAAGCTGGGTGTCAGTGGCTCACGCCTGTCATCCCAGCTACTTGGGAGGCTGAGATCTGAGGATCCTGGTTCAAAGCCAGCCTGGGCAGGAAAGTCCAAGAAACTCTGATCTCCAGTGAACCACCAGAAAACCAGAAGTGGCGCTGTGGCTCAAGTGGTAGAGCACCAGCCTTGAGCTGAAGAGCTGAGGGACAGCGCCCAGGCCCAGAGTTCAAGCCCCACCAACAAAAAAAAGCTGACAGGGTTGGAGATGTGGCCCAGGTGGTCAAGCACCAGCCAATGAGTACCAGTATCAGATACTGAGGGAGTTCCAGTCTGAGAGAAGAAGAAGAAGAAGAAGAAGAAGAGGAGGAGGAGGAGGAGGAGGAGGAGGAGGAGGAGGAGGAGGAGGAGGAGGAGGAGGAGGAGGAGGAGGAGGAGGAGGAGGAGGAGGAGGAGGAGGAGGAAGAAGAGGAAGAAGAAGAGGAAGAAGAAGAAGAAGAAGAAGAAGAAGAAGAAGAAGAAGAAGAAGAAGAAGAAGAAGAAGAAGAAGAAGAAGAAGAAGGAAGAAGAAGAAGAAGAAGAAGAAGAGATTATAAAAACAAACCAAAAACAGGTTCCGGGAGTGGAGGGGACGGGGGGGGGGGGAGGGGGAGAACGGGGGGGGGGGGGTGGGAGAAGGTCGGAGGGAGGGGCCTGCTCTGCCAGACACTGGGAAACAAGCCAGAGTGATCCCCAGTGCCAGTTTCTTCCAGGACAAAAGTCTGCAGGCAAGAAACAGCATCTTTCACATTTGGCTGGTACTACTGTAGTCCGCTACACGCCCCTTCCTCTCCCTCTCCACCACCCACCCTCCTGTCTCTGCTTTCCTTTTATGGGAATCTGTGTGTGTGCGTGTGTGTGTGTGTGTGTGTGTGTGTGTGTGTGTGTGTGTGTGTGTGTGTGTGTGTGTGTGTGTGTGTGTGTGTGTGTGTTTAGTCCCTGGATTTAATTTACTCAGCTTGGACTGCAGTGTTTCTGTACATTTGCCCAATGGCCTTCAGCTAATGGGTGTATTTTTTTTTTACAGGCCAATAAATGATGAATTAAGTCATCCTCTCCCTCCCTTGCTCTTTCTCTCTCCCTCCCATCTCCCCCTTTCTTTCTTTCCTTCTTCCTTCCTTTCTTTCTTTCTTTTTCTTTTTTTCTTTCCTTCTTTTTCTTTCCTTTTCTTTCCTCTCTCTCTCTCCTTCCTTCCTTCATCTCCCACTTTCTCTCTTTCTCTCTTTCTGATCCTGGGGCTTGAACTCAGGGCCTGGGCGCTGTCCCTGAGCTTCTTTTGCTCAAGGCTAGTGCTCTACCCCTTGAGTCACAACGCCATTTCTGGCTTTTTCTGTGTGTGGGGGACTGAGGAGTCGAACCCAGGGCTCCATGCATGCCAGGCGAGCACTCTACCACGGAGCCACCTGCCCAGCCCTCCCTGAGTTTGTTTTGTTTGTTTGCTCCAAGCTAGCAGTCTAGAGCTGGACGCCGGTGGCTCCCGCCTGTCATCCGGGCTACTCAGGAGGCTGAGATCTGAGGCTCAGGGTTCGAGGCCAGCCCAGGCAGGAAAGTCCGTGAGACTCTGATCTCCAATGAACCACCAGAAAACTGAAAATGGAGCTGTGGCTCAAGTGGTAGAGCACCAGCCTGGAGCAAAAGAGCTGAGGGACAGCGCCCAGGCCCTGAGTTCAAGCCCCAGGACTGACCAAAGGAAAAAAAACAAAAAACAAAAAAGACAAATCTTGCCCTCCACCACCTGAGTCCCCGCTCCGCCTGTGCTTTTCCTTTTGTAGTTAATTGGAGACGAGAGTCTCACGGGCTCTCCTGGGATCCAAAGCCCAGGGCTGGCTTTGAACACAATCCTCAGATCTCAGCCTCCCCAGTGGCCGGAACTACAGACGTGAGCCACCAGCACCTGGCTCCTTTTGAGTCTTTTGAGATGGGGTCCCGGCTATTGTGTTGTCCAGACTAGTAGAGGCCCAATCAAAATCCTCCTTCCTTACAACTTCCGGAGGGCTGGGATTACAGGCGGGCAGCACCATGCTTGGCAGAGCTGTTGTTGTTGTTTTTCTTGTGCCTGAATATCTTGGCCCTGAACTTGGGGGGGGGGGTGCTCCCTTTGCTGGGGGGCTTAGTTCCCGCTAATATGATCACACGTTGCACAAATATCTTAACCACGTGACAGACCCGCCCCACCCCCAGCCAGCTTACAAGGTTAAATCTCAGAGGCTCGTTTTGGCTGAAACATTTCTCAAAATGATGGCCGTGACTGTGTGCAGAACTGAGCAGGCCCTGACTCAAAGACAGGCGTAATTACAACACGCCGATCACACGGCTTTTTTTCTTAGTTCTTTTGGTCGGTCGTGGGACTTGAACTCAGAGCCTGGGTGCTGTCCCTCAGCTCCT
Source organism: Dipodomys merriami (assembly GCF_024711535.1). Lineage (NCBI taxonomy): Eukaryota > Metazoa > Chordata > Mammalia > Rodentia > Heteromyidae > Dipodomys > Dipodomys merriami. The sequence goes on along the minus strand of NW_027204993.1, from coordinate 845,624 downwards.
CAGCTCAAGGCGGGCGCTCTACCCCTTGAGCCACAGTGCCACTTCCGGTTTTCTGGTGGTTCAGTGGAGATCAGAGTCTCACGGACTTTCCTGCCCAGGCTGGCTTTGAACCACGATCCTCAGATCTCAGCCTCCTGAGTCGCTGGGATGCCAGGCGGGAGCCACCAGCGCCTGGCTTCAGGTTATTTTTTTCATGGGGTCTCATTGTCTTCCATCCACAGCCTCTTGCTTGTAGCCGAGATGTCAAACATGTGCTACTACGCCCATCTTGTTAGTTGAGAGAGGGTCTTGATAATTAATTTTTTCTTGGTGGCCCACTCTCCTGGATTAATCCTCATCCCTGCCTGCTTTGTGCCTAGATTAGAGGCGTGAGCTACCACGCCTGGAAATCCAGCCAGTCTTGTTCTTTAATCCTAGACTTTATCCTAGCAGATGACTTTCCTTCCTTCCTTCCTTCCTTCCTTCCTTCCTTTTCTTTCTTTCTTTTCCTGATAGTTTATGACTTTTACAAACATTAGTTATATTTGTAACAGATGATAAAACTGACTGGAGAACAGTGTTTCTTCTTCAAACCGAACTGTGACAATCACTTAATATGGTAAAGAAGCTGGCTACCTGTCACCCAGCTACTCGGGAGGCTGAGATCTGAGGATCGTGGTTCGAAGCCAGCCCACGGCAGGAAAGTCTGGGAGACTCTTTATCTCCAGAAACTCTGGAAGCAGAACTGTAGCTCAAAGTGGTAAAGCACTAGCCTTGGACAAAAGAGCTCAGAGACAGCGCCCAGGCCCTGAGTTCAAGACCCACGATGACCACCAAGAACAAAACAGCGGTTAGTTTTTAGTCTACCTCAAACCAGTCCCAGAATGATCACCCATGGTTGTGAGCCAGTTTGCGAGACACTGGAAGTCACAATTTCTGTGTGTGTGTGTGTGTGTGTGTGTGTGTGTGTGTGTGTGTGTGTGTGTGTGTGTGTGTGTGTGTATGTGAGTACTGGTGCTTGAACCTTGGTCCTGAGCACCGACCCTTAGCTTTTTCACTCAGGCTGGTGCTCTACCATTTGAACCACACCCTCTACCTTTCTGGTGATTCATTGGAGACCAGAGCCTCTTCCCAATTCTTTTCCTGTTCCAGCCGGCCTCCAACAGTGATCCTCAGCTCCCGGCCTCCCTCGAGGTCTGGTATGAGCTACTCAGGGCTTCTTCGCCACCTCTGAGAATTTCTCTGTGGAATCTTCTCCCACCCCAGGGAGGGGTGGGGGGGATCCAGAACTCTCAGCCCACTGTTTCTCTTTGGACCACCAATAAGGCTATGACCTTGGGTGACCTTGATGCTTTATCTGGGCTGGGAATTCTGTGGAGCCCCCCGGTTCCTCAGCAATGACCCCCATCTGGCCGGCGACATCAGACCATTGCTTTCCCTGAATGTCCTGGATATTTGCTTTCTTTCTATTCTTGGTGTTGGTTTGGTTTGGGTTTTGGTGTGTTCAAGCCCTGGGGCTTGAACTCGAGGCCTGGGCGCTGTCCCTGAGCTTTTAGTGTCTAGTGTCAAGGCTGGCGCTCTACCACCTGAGTCACAACACCACCTCCAGCTTTGGGGCGTTGAGAGGAGATCAGAGTCTCTTGGATTTTCCTGCTGGTGCTGGCTTCGAACCCTGATCCTCAGAGCTCAGCCTCTGGAGGAGCTGGAAGCCCCAGGCCCAGACACTGTTTGTGGTGTTTCTTCTTCTCTGCACAACTCCTGAGGCATGCTGGGATTTCCTGTTTCCAGCTGGGAACGAGTTGCCTAAAGGAATCAGCACCTGAGCCTATGCTAATGAGCTGCTCCAAGGGGCGGGCCTGGCCAGCCAGGCCGGGCTGTGATTGGTGGGGCTAGAACTTCAGCCCCGCCCACTGAGCTGCTAGGTGAAGTTCTTATAGAGCTTGGGGATTGTGGAGGGTTGGTGGCTGGCAGGGGGACAGGACCTCAGCTCCAGGGTCGCAGACACTGAGACCTAAGACTGTGACATCGGCTCTGGGCCATCTACCTGGTTGTCTTTGCTCAACTAAACCAGTAAGCCATTTCTATTTAGTCTTTCTTTCTTTGAGTACTGGAAGGAGACTTGAACTTGGGGCTGAGGTGGGAAGGGAAGGGGAGGAGGGGACTGAGTTCTAGATCTCTCAGATCTAGGGCATTGGTGCTGGATTTTAAGACATCCACTTGGAGTCAGAGGTTTGGTGGCTGCACAAGCAAAAATAACTTAAAAATCTGCCTGTCGTATATATCAGAGTGCTCTGGTCAGAGGCCAGTAGCTCACGCCTGTAATCCCGGCTACTCAGGAGGCTGAGATCTGAGGATCATGGTTCAAAGCCAGCCCGAGGCAGACAAAGCTGAGAGACTCTTTATTTCCAATTAACCAACAAAAAGCCAGAAGTGGAGCTGTGGCTTAAGAGGTAGAGCACCAGCCTTGAGTAAAATAAGCTCAGAGACAGCACCCAGGCCCTGAGTTCAAGCCCCAAGATCAGCACAAAACAAAACAAAAAACAACCAAACAAGCTGGGCGCTGGTGGCTCATACCTGTCATCCTAGCTACTCAGGAGGCTGAGATCTGAGGATCTCAGTTCAAAGCCAGCCCAGGCAGGAAAGTCCGTGAGACTCTTATCTCCAGTGAACCACCAGCAAAAAGCCGGAAGTGGCGCTGTGGCTCAAGTGGTAGAGCACCAGCCTGGAGCTGAAGAGCTGAGGGACAGCGCCCAGGCCCTGAGTTCAAGCCCCATGACCGACCAAACAAACAAAAACCAACAGATCTTGGAATTCCTGTGTGAAGAGAAGGCTGTAGTTCTCAAAGACGAACAGCAGAGGGCGATAAGTAACTTCTGTTCCTCCAGCCAGTTTCTAATTCTTGGTAGATCTTTTCCTGACTGGGATTTGAACTCAAGACACTGGGACTTGCTAAGCAGGCCCTCTACTACTTGAACCACGCCACCAGCCTTTTTTACACTCATTATTCTCTTTCTTTGCTGGAGACAAGGACTCTGAAGAAAGAATTCAGTATCTGACACTTTTGCTTGCCCGCTGAATCTCGCCTCCAACTCAGGTTCTTTATTTTTTCTTTCTTGTTTCTTTGTCTTTCTCTTTCTTTTGGTTATTTTCAAGAGAAGGCTCACTTTATGCCTGAGCTGGCCTTTTCTTGTAGCAGGGCAGGCGTGGTTGAGTTTAGGGTTTGGCTCTGTCTCACCTCTAGATTTTTCATACAAGGCTGGCGCTCTACCACTTGAGCCACAGCGCCACTTCTGGCTTTTTCTGTGTCTGTGGTCCTGAGGAATCGAACCCAGGGCTTCATGCATGCTAGGTGAGCGCTCTACCATTAGGCCACATTCCCAGTCCCTACAATTTTTTTATTTTTTGGTACTGGTACCAGGGTTTGAACTCAGGGACTTGAACTCTCAGCTTTCTGATCATAGTTGGTGCCCTACCACTTGAGTCACACCTCCAAGTCCAGCATTTTGCTGGTTTATTGGAGACAAGAGTCTCTCCGACGTTTCTTCCTGGTGCTGGCTTTGAACTGTGATTTCTCAGATCTCAGCCTCTTGAGTAGCTGGGACTACAGGCGTGAGCCACTGGCTCCTTACTTGTGTGGTTGGTTGTTGTTGAGACAGGAGTTTCCTAATATTCAGGTTGGTGCCAGCTCTGTGAGGCTCCTTCCTGCCTCCTGAGGGCTGGGATTATAGGCAGGTGTGACCAGGCTTGGCTTTCTAGGAGTTGCAGTGTTTTGAGGTTTACATACAAGTGCATGAGCCAATCCATTTTGTTTGTTGTAGATGTTGAGGATTATATATGCTATCCTACTCTCTATTCTAGATGTGTGTGTGTGTGTGTGTGTGTGTGTGTGTGTGTGTGTGTGCGCGCGCACACACACCAGTCCTGGGGTTTGAACTCAGGGCCTGGATGCTGTCCCTTAGCTTTTTTACTCAGGGCGGCTGGTGCTCTGCCTCTTGAACCACACCTCTACCTGTGGCTTTTTGCTGCTTCTATGGAGATCAGAGTCTCACAGACTTTCCTGCCCAGGCTGGGTTTGAACCACAACCCCCAGATCTCAGCCTCCTGAGGCGCTGGGATGCTGGGCGTGAGTCACTGGCTCCTGGCAATACGTTTTCTTTAACCATTTGCCGTTATCTATCTTCCTGTTTCTTTTTTCAGGGCTGAGATTTGAACCCAGGGCCGTGCCACAAGGCTGCATCCTCAGCTTTTTGCTTTCTTTTTTCTTTTTCTTTTTGCCAGTCCTGGGATTTGAACTCAGGGCCTGGGCTCTGTCCCTGAGCTTCTTTTGCTTCAGGTTAGCACTCTACCACTTGAGCCACAGCATCGCTTCCGGCTTTTTCTGTGTCTGTGGTACTGAGGAATCGAACCCAGGGCTTCATGCATGCGAGGCGAGCACTCTACCACTGAGCCACCTGCCCAGCCCCAGCATTTTGCTTTCTGAGTAGCTAGGATTACAAGCTTTGCTTGTTTTGTTTTTGTGCTGGTCCTGGGGCTTGAACTCAGGGCCTGAGCACTGTTCCTGAGGTTTGTTTCCTCAAGGTTGGTGCTCTACCACTTGGACCACAGCCCCACTTCTGGCTTTTTGTTGTTGTTGTTGGTTATGTAGAGCCATAGGAGTCTCAGTGACTTTTCATCCTGGGCTGGCTTTGAACCAGGAGCTTTTCCCGTGAGCAGCAAGGATGGCTGGTGTGAGCCACCAGTGCCTGGCTTATTCTAGACGTTTCTTTTGGCATGCTCCTTTAACCAAATGTCAGCTGATCAGAGTAGAGCCAAGATTGAACTTTGAGATCAGTTATTCACTGATGATCTTTGTGACATTAAAAAAAAAATAAAAACAAGATCAAGAGGCTGAGCTCTGAAGATCACAGTTCAAAGCCAGCCCGGGCAGGAAAATTCGTGAGACTCTGATCTCCAATGAACCACCAGAAAACCAGAAGTGGCGCTGTGGCTCAAGTGGTAGAGCGCCCGCCTGGAGCTGAAGAGCTGAGGGACAGCGCCCAGGCCCTGAGTTCGAGACCCACAACTGACGAGAAAAAAAAGTAGCTTTATTTATTTACTCATTTATTTATTTATTTTCCAGTCCTGGGGCTTGAACTCAGGGCCTGGGCGTTGTCTCCGAGCTTCTTTTGCTCAAGGCTGGTGCTCTACCACTTGAGCCACTGCGCCATTTCCGGCTGCTCTGGTCCCAGAGCTTGAACTCAGGGCCTGAGCGCCATCTCTGCACTTTCCCAGCTCAAGCCTGGCCCTGTCCCACTTGCATTTTGCGAAACACTGAACACCCACCTTGGCGCTCTCCCACCTGAGTCACGCCTCCGGCCCAGCTTTTTGCTGGCAACGTTGCAACTCTTCCGCGCCAAAATTTCCCTCCGTAGACCCAAGTTAGGGCACTGGGGACCCGCCTGCAACCTGGGGCCTGCATTCTGTCAGGTTGATAGAGCCAAGTCACCCGGTGAGGGAAGGAAAAGTCTGTGTGTCTCCTTTCAGATGCTGGGTCTGTGCGCGCTGCTGATGGTCTGGGAGCAGCCCTGGATGGTTGCAAATGCTGATGTCTTCGGGGTTTTGCCTTGTGTGTGGTGGTGTGGAATGTGTGATCTGAGTCCTGGCCAAATTCTTCTCTTTCCTGCTTTGATCATTTCAGGGCAGGCGAAGAAAGCCGAGCCTCAGCGAAGTCAGAGTGTGGAAGAAAATACCAGAAGCAAATGGGGGGGTGGGGGGGTACACGGGGAATCTGGTGCAAAGGGAGGGGGGGGAGGAGAATTTAAAGCGGGAGGAATGAGAAAAAGAGAAAAGAAAAGAGCACTAGAAACTTCAAGCTGGGCGCTGGTGGCTCCCGCCTGTCATCCCAGCTGCTCAGGAGGCTGAGATCTGAGGATCGTGGTTTGAGGCCAGCCTGGGCAGGAAAATCTGTGGGACTCTGATCTCTCATGAACCACCAGAAAACTGGAAGTGGCGCTGTGGCTCAAAGTGGTCGAAATGTCTAGAAATAGCTCTAGAAATATATATGGCAGGCAAAGTTTGGTTAGACCAAAATGTTTAAATCATTTAAATATGGTTATTAATATGGTTTAGCTGGGCACCAGTGGCTTACACCTGTCATCCCAGCTACTCAGGAGGCTGAGATTTGAGGATCATGGTTCAAAGCCAGCCTGGGCAGGAAAGTTTGTGCGACTCTGATCTCCAATGAACCACCAAAAAGCTGAGGGATAGTGTCTAGGCCCTGAGTTCAAGTCCCAGGGGTTGCATACACACACACACACACACACACACACACACACACACACACACACACACACACACACACACGCGCGTTCATGGCTTAAAACCTTACCAGTTATTCAGAGAAGAGCATTAGTAGTTATTGGAGGAAACCATCCATCCATCCATTCATTCATTCATGTCAGTACTGGGGCTTGAACTCAGGGCCTGGGTGCTCAGCTGCTTGATTCATCTTAAAAGCTGGTGTGCTGGCCAATACCCGATCTCCACATTCCAAAAATGGCTGTTATGATCAAATCAGTGGGTACAATGTAGATCGGGAGCGACATATTTGAGTCAGCCAGGATGCTTATTTTCTTCTCTATACTCGTGTGTGTGTGTGTGTGTGTGTGTGTGTGTGTGTACTGGGGCTTGAACTCAGGGCCTCATGCTTTGGCTTAGCTTTGTTTGCTCAAGGCTGGTGCTCTATTCTTTTTTTTTTTTTTTTTTTTTTTGGGTCCGGTCATGGAGCCTGAACTCTGGGCCTGGGCGCTGTCCCTCAGCTCTTCAGCTCAAGGCTAGCACTCTACCACTTGAGCCACAGCGCCACTTCCGGCTTTTTTCTTATGTGGTGCTGAGGAATCGAACCCAGGGCCTTAAGCATGCAAGGCAAGCGCTCTACCACAGAGCCACCTTCCCAGCCCCTGGTGCTCTATTCTTGAGCCAAGCAACTCTGAGTAGCAGGGATTATAGGTGTGAGCTATTGGACCCAGCCTGCCTGCCTGCCTTCCTTCTTTCCTTCCTTCCTTCCTTCCTTCCTCCCTTCCTCCCTTCTTCCCTCCCTCCCTCCCTCCTTTTTTTTTTTTTCTCTCTCTCTCTTTCCTTTATCAGTCATGGGACTTGAACTCAGGGCCTGGGCACACTCCCTGAGCTTTTCTGTTCAAGTCTAGCGCTCTACCCCTTGAGCCACAGCTCCACTTCTGGCTTTTTTGAGTCCTTTATTGGAGATCAGAGTCTCACGGACTTTCCTGCCCAGGCTGGCTTCGAACCTTGATCCTCTGAGCTCAGCCTCCTGAGTCGCTGGGCTGACAGGCGGGAGCCACTGGCCCCGGCTTCTATTTTTACTTTTTTCTTTGCATCTTGTGAATTGTGTCTTTTATGTCTTCCCTCATCCTTCTCTGTCTTAGTGTTTCTGGGGTGTCATCTTTCTCCTCCCTTGCTTTCAGGGTGTCTTTCTGGGGGGGGGGGGGCGGGGCACAGGAACGCAGGATGAGGATCAGGTTTGGGCGAAGCAGAGGGGAGGATGCAGCTTTGCCCCTACCTTCTGCTTTCAAAGGGGCTCCCCACTTCTCCTACCCTCCCCCCCCATTCCCCGGGTGATCACATATTTCTCCGCCAGCTGAGACTTGTAGGGTGATGGCCTGCTTTTAGTTAAAAGGCTTTACGCACCGAGTTCCCCACCAACCTGTTTTTCTGCTAAACTCTCTTTGGCTCAGGAAGTCAGAGAGCCCCTTTGTAAAAAGCAGAAGGAGCTGGGCGCCCGAGCTCACACCTATAATCCCAGCTCCTCAGGAGGCTGAGATCTGAGGATCGAGGTTCAAGGCCAGCCCAAGCAGGAAAATCCGTGAGACTCTGATCTCCAATAAACCACTCAGACAATCAGAAGTGGCGCTGTGGCTCAAGTGCTAGAGCCCTTGCCTTGAGCTGAAGAGCTGAGGGACAGCACCCAGGCCCAGAGTTCAAGCCCCACGACTGACAAAAATCAAACAAAAAGAGCAACTTCAACTTAAGAACAACTTGAAAAGCTTCGATCAATTTCATAGTCGTGTGTGTGTGTGTGTGTGTGTGTGTGTGTGTGTGAAGATATTGGGACTTGAACTCATGGCTTGAACTCTCCTCTTGGCTCATTTCGGTCAAGGCTGGTGGTACTCTAATACTTGAACTACACTTCCATTTCCGAATTTTCGGTGGTTCATTAGAGATCAGAGTCTCACAGACTTCCCTGCCAGGGCTGGCCTCGAACTGCGATCCTCAGATCTTAGCCTCCTGAATAGCAACGATGAGCCACCCAAATGTCCAGGAGATTCATCTCCAGCAAACTACTCCGAAAAAGCCAGAAGTGAGTGGCGCTGTGGCTCAAGTGGTAGAGCACCAGCCTTGAGCACAAGAAGCTCAGGGACAGCGCCCAGGCCCTGAGGAGCACAAAACAAGACAAAAAGATCCTTTGTTTCCCCAACCCGGAGATTTCTTTGTGTTCCCTATCAGCAGTCTTAGTGAAGAGGTCAAGTTCAGTGTGTAGAAGTGGAGTTGAGACCAGGGTTGGGAGACATGGATGGGGGGGGGGTGGTGGGAGGCTAGGCCCGTGTTTAGCTGTTCTAAAGAGATCATTGTATTTCAGGCTGGTTTTAGCCGGCTGGCGCAGGCAGGCAGCTAGATTTACAGCTTGGCTTCTTGTGATTCGCTGGTGAAAGTCTTATTCTTAAATGCTCTCCACCTTGTCTCCAGCTGCAAGAATTTCCCTGTCACCAGCATTAGATACTTGGTAAAAACAAAACAAAACAAAAAAACCCCACACTATTTTGTTTTTTGAAACTGATAACCATTCGGAATTCTAAGAGATTACATTCTTCTTCACCATTTTCTTGTCTTTTTTTCCCCTGTGTCAAATCTTTCCATTTTGATCAAATTTCCACCTTGAAACTCAGACAGAAAACAGTTGGGACAGATGAGGTCTAGGGAAAGCACTTTTTAAAAAAGGACTTTTTAAAAATGGATCTCTAAGCTAGAAATTCAACCAACCAACCACAAACCTCTCCATGAGTCCAACGCTGGTGGCTCACGCCTGTAATTCCGGCTGCTTAGGAGGTTCAGATCAGAGGATCAAGGTTCGAAGCCAGCTCAGGCAGAAAAGACTAAGAGACTCTTACTGCCAATGACCCACCAAAAAGAAAGGTAAAAAGCTGCAACCCTTCCAGTGCCATTGCCAGGCTATCCCAATCGATAGCTGTTTTGTCCTATTGAGGATGAGGGCAGGGATGGGACTAGGCACAAGGTCTGGTTACATCTCTTACTATTACAAGCCCCTCTCCATCCACACCGGGACTCTGTGGGCTAGCACTCGGGGATCGATTACAATCACAGTCTGCCTGTCTAACACCACAATCAGCTCTGTCTTCCTGTGGCTCCTACCATTTGTGGGACCCCCCCCCCCGTTCCTGCTCATCCTGGGTCTTCTTGTTGGACCTCTCCCTCTGTTTCCATTTGCCTGCAATTTCTTCCAGAAACATCAGGAAGCTTCCCCCAACCAAACATTTAAATCTGACCCTGTCCCTGGGCTATCAAGAAGCATCTAGATAATGTTTACCCCCCTGCCTCTTATTTGCCAAAACCTATCACATAAAAACCTGTACATGCAGCCAGACGCTGGTGGCTCACGCCTGTCATCCCAGCTACTCAGGAGGCTGAGATCTGAGGATTGTGGTTCAAAGCCAGCCTGGGCAGGAAAGTCTGTGAGACTTTTGTTTTTTGCCAGTCCTGGGGCTTGAACTCAGGGCCTGGGCGCTGTCCCTGAGCTCAAGGCTTGATGCTCTACCACTTTGAGCCACAGCACCACTTCTGGTTTTCGGGTGGTTCATGGGTGATCAGAGTCTCACAGACTTTCCTGCCCAGGCTGGCTTTGAACTGAGATCCTCAGAACTCAGCCTTTTGAGTAGCTAGGATTACAGGCGTGAGCCACTGGTGCTCAGCTCAGAACGCATCTTTACATGGTATCTGTCATACATTAGCTACTGTTAAGTAATCTTAACATTACATACAAATGGGGTCTGTCATTTTTTTTATATCTAGTACTTAAGCATTCCCAGGTTTTGATGTTGCAAGAAAGGTGCTGGAATTTGATCTCTTTTGGATTCAAAGGAATTTATTAACAGGGATGATGATCACAGCTCCACTTCGGGTTTTCTAGTGGTTCATTGGAGATAAGAGTCTCATGGACTTTCCTGCCTGGCTTTGAACAGCGATCCTCAGATCCCAGCCTCCTGAGTAGGTAGGATGACAGGTGGGAGCCACTGGTGCCCAGGGACACTTGTTTTTATTTAAACAATTGAACAGAATAGGAGACAAGGAGGTTAACTTAGATCCCACAGGTGCTGGAAACTATTGACCCAATCTAAGCAAGTTCAAATCCAGCTGGGCTCATCCTAGATCGGTTACTAAATTAGACTCACTTGATCCAGGAGACCAGAAAGTTCTCCATCTTGTCCACCAAAGAATTCAAGGACAGAGCAGTAGACAGGTTTATGAATGTACACAGGAGAATGGGTGTCAAGAAAGGACTGGATTTCTTAAAACCTCAAATGCTTTTTGTTTTTTGGGTCTGGTTGGGCCTGAACTCTGGGCCTGGGCGCTGTCCCTCAGCTCTTCAGCTCAAGGCTGGTGCTCTACCACTTGAGCCACAGCGCCACTTCTGGCTTTTTTCTTTTTGCTTATGTGGTGCTGAGGAATCGAACCCAGGGCCTCAGGCATGCAAGGCAAGCGCTCTACCACTGAGCCACCTTCCCAGCCCCCAAACTTCAAACTCTTATTGAGGTTTGCAGCTCTGATTAGTGGTTAGTCCATGATGAATATTCCTGGAGACTTCTAGAAACTGTATTTTTATGTCTCCATCTCTCCAGAAGCTCTGTGTGTGTGTGTGTGTGTGTGTGTGTGTGTGTGTGTGTGTGTGTGTGTGTGTGTGTGTGTGTGTGTGTGTGTGTGTGTGTGTGTGAAGTGCTTTGGGTTTGTAATGGCCAGAGTAGAGAGATTGTTTTTCTTGGGTCAGCAAGATACTGTTGGTCTCTTATGTGACTCCTTTAATGTCAGCGGACAGGATCTGAGTCTCAGCCTTCCAAATCTCTTTCCTGACCCCCTGGGGCTCAATTCCTCCATCGGGTTATATTACCCTTAGGGAACAAAACTAGTCAGGACATGGTTTTATTTCTAGGCTGAGCTTTGGGGATCGCCGTTGGTTCAAAGCCAGCCTGGGCAGGAAAGTCTATGAGGCTCAACATCAACGAATCAGCAAAAACCGGGAGTGGGGCCGTGGCTCAAGCGGGAGGGCGCCAGGCTTGAGCAGGAAAAAAAGCCAAGCCAGAGAGCAAGGCCCTGAGTTCAAGCCCCAGTGTCCGTGGGAATGGCACGGCACCCAACCGCCTTGCTTTGCTTTTGCTTTTTGGGGGGAGCCTGGAACTGGAGCTTGCTCACTGACCCCACTGCACCGGGCCCTCCACCCCATCCAAGGCTTCCGCTTTGCCTGCAACTTACCAAGTTTACAGTCTCAGAGCCTTCGGGCCCTTTGCTTTTTGGTGGTTTAAACGCGGGGATTAAAAAGAGTCGCATGGCCTTTTCTGCCCAGGCTGGCTTCGAACTTGCCACCCTCACATCTCAACCTCCTTGGGTCGCTCAGCTCCAGCTGGGCTTGGCAGTGCTGGACCGTCCAGCAATCTGGGCCACCAGGTCCTAACCGGTGTCACCCAGGCGGGCCTCGAACTCGCCATCCCAGACAAAGGCCTGGATTGTCTGGGCTGCGGCGGATCGGGATGGGGATCGGCACTCCCGGGGTGGGGTGCGGGGGTGCGGGGCCCAGGCCGGGGTCTCCCCGCCACCCCCCCCCCCAGGGCCGACCGCAGGGGCTGCGGTGGGGGCGGGGAGGGCACAACGGAAGGCAGGGCTCTTCCCGATCGCCCCCCCCGCCCCCCCCACACCGGTTTCCCCTTCTCAGCGAGGACGGTTTGGGGCGGGTGGACAAGCGCGTCCTCGTGGCGCGCGCGCGCGTGCCCGCGCCTCCCAGCGCGCGCCTGCACGGATGGAAGGATGGATGGAAGGATGCAGGCAGGGATGCAGGCAGCGACGCGCGCACGCGCGGGCGCAGGGCTGGGCGGATGCACGCGTGCGGGCACGCGCGGGGGCACGCGTGGACGCAGGCTCGGCGGGGATCCGGGAGGGCGGGGGTCCGCGCCACGCAGGTGTCCGGTCCGCCCCGCGGCCGCGCCCCGCCCTCGTCCCCGCCCCCTGTCCCCACCAACCAACCAATCACCCGACCTCGTTTCCCCGACCCCGCCTCTTGGTCCTCCCTCCCACTCCAACCAACCAACCAGCCTCGCCTGGGACCACGCGCGCCCGCCGGGTGGGCGTGTCGGGAGGGCCGAGGGCGGGGCAGTGCGCGTGCGCGCGCGCCCAGGCGTCGGAGCGCGCGCGGGCGTGGAGGCGGGGGTCGCGCGCGCGCCGCCGCCGCGGTGGGAGGGAGCGCGCGGAGCGGCGTCGCGCGCTGTGTGTGTGTGTGTGTGGGGGGGGTGTGTGTGTGAGAGCGCGCACGCGCGCGAGCGAGCGTGGCGTGTGTGACTGAGCGACAGCGCGGGCGCGGCGGCGGCGGCGCGCACGCGCGCGGGGGAGGGAGCGCGCGCGCGCCGGAGCGTGTGAGGGAGCGAGGAGCGGCCGGGCGGCAGCGCGCGCGCGCGTGTGTGCGTGTGTGAACGTGAGTGTGTGGACGCGTGTGTGTGAGTGTGTGAGGGGGGAGTGTGTGAGGGAGCCGGCGCCCCCCGCTCCCTCCGCGAGGCCGGGAGGCCGTGGAGGACGCGCGGCCTGGCGGGGCCGCCGGCGGCGGAGAAAGGAGGCGGCTCCCGGCGCCCGACCGCTCCCGCCCGCCCCGCCGCCGCCGCCCGCACCCGCGGCCCGCGCTTCCCCGCGGCCGCCGCCCCCCCCAGGTGAGCGACGGGGCCCGGCGGGGCCGGGGCGGCGGGCGGCGGGGCCGGGGGCCGCGGTGACAGCGGCGCGGGCCGGGCCGGCGAGGCCGGAGGGCGGGGCGGGGCGGGGCGGGGGACCCCCGGGACCCCTTCCCTGCCCCCCGATCCGCGTCCTCCCCCCCTCCCCGGACGCCGACCCCCCCCCTCCCGCGGTGGGGTGGGCGCCCCGGGATCGCGGGGAGTGGGGGGGGCCCGCACCCCCTCCCCGCACCCCCTCCCCGCACCCCCTCCCCGCACCCCCTCCCCGCACCCCACGCTTCCCACCGTCCCCCCCCCCCCCGCCTCCCTCCCTTTGCTCCTTTGACAGCCTCGTGGGTGGAAAGAGGGGCGCCCGCGGGGTTCCCCCCGTTTCTTTTGAATTAAAATGGTGATTTTTTTTTTAAACCCTCCCCCCCCCTTTGGATCATGCTGTGGGCATCTTCACCCCCAATGCCAGACAACGGGGTGCAGCGCCCACCCGCTGCCCAGCCCCCCCCCCACCTCCCATGTGCAGCCCCAGCATGTCCCCCCACCCCCGTGTCTGTGTTTCCCCCCAAATACAGATAATACCGGGCTGTGTGTCCCGCTGGCGGATCGCTTTCCAACTAGAATGGGAGAATTCTTCCTCTGGATCGTTACCTGTCAGTGAGTCCTTAGGACACAGACAGACAGACACACACACACAGACAGACACACAGACAGATACAGACACACACAGACAGACACTGATACACATACAAAGACAGACAGACACACAGACAGATACAGACACACACAGACAGACAGACACAGATACACATACAAAGACAGACAGACACAGACACAGACAGATACAGACACACACACAGACACACACAGACAGACAGACACAGACACACATACAAAGACAGACACACAGATACAGACACACAAGCAGACACAGACACACAGACACAGACACACACAGATACACATACAAAGACAGACAGACACACACAGGCAGACACACACACACAGATACACACAGACACACATACAAAGACAGACACACACACACAACCAGCCCCACGTCTTTGTGGAGTTCCCTTTGAACGCCTCACATCTGTGGGAAGTACCCCAGCTTGAGAGACACGAAAATAACATCCATTTCCCCCTCCCTTTTTTTAAAATTTTACTCGCTTGACTTTTTATTTATTCATTTTTTTGGGGGGGGAGGACGTACTTAATTATTTACTATAACCATTAAAATTTCAGTGATATTTAAAGCGTTTCCCTCTCTCTGTCCCCCCCCCTTTGGAAATATCGGGTAACCAAAGGTCATTTCTTTTGTTCTTTCTTTAACACAGTTTATCACAAACAAATGGATTGTCTCCCCCCGCCAAAAAAAAAAAACCCAAAACAAAAAACTACTTTCCCATAAGATACTCATTTGGAATAAAACATTGCAATTCTAATCCTGGCGATGGTGAGGAATATTTGTAGGTATCTTTGCATTTTTTCAAGTGTCGTAGTAACTATTAGGAAAGGAGTTGTTGGAACTATTGGAATAAACTAAGTAGTTACAGTCTGTTATTTGTTAAGGAAGAAGGACGGGTTTGTTCTTGAAGTAATCTTGTTTCTGTCTTATTGCTATGAATTTCTTTCTTTCATGGCTTCTTGGCATTGATTTAATTTAGGCTACATGGCTGTTAATGTTTGTTTTCTCTTTCTCCCTGTTTTTCTTTTTCCCCTCCCTGATGTTACTGAGTCTTGAACTCAGGGACTAGGTACTGGCCCTTAGCTTTTTCTACCCAAGACTGGTGCTCTACCACTTGAGCCACACCTCCACTTCCAGCTTTCCCCTCCCCCCACCCCAGGTTCATTGGAGATAAAAGTCAAATGGACTTTCAAATTCTGGCAGGCTTTCTACCTGGATCCTCAGATCTCAGCCTCCTGAGTAGCTAGGATTACAGGCGGGAGCCACCGATCCCCACCCCTCTTCTTTGCTTACCTCCTCTCCTCTCCATCACCAAGTTAGAATCCTTCCCTCAGTGAAGAGTCCCGTTCCTCTGGCCTCCTTTCTGCTGTAAAGGGGTGTGTGTAACCTTTTGTCCATTGTTTGCAAGCTGTGATTCTATTTATCTTGGTTTATAGTGGAGATAACTTTTTCATTTTTTCCCATCTTTCAGTCCCTGTGGATATATTTAGTTCAGTAGCTGCATCTAGGAGTGAAGAGTCTGGTGATTCTCGCTCTTCCCCTTCCATTCAGCTTCTTTCTCTCCAGAAGAGGATACTGGAAAAAGCTCAGAAATCTTCACCCGTTTCTCAGCAGTGTGGGAAAGAAACACACTGAATTGAGCATTCTTTTTTTTTTTTGGCCAGTTCCTGGGGCTTGAACTCAGGGCCTGGGCGCTGTCCCTGAGCTGCTTTGGCCCAAGGCTGCCCCTCTACCCCGTAAACCACAGCACCACTTCTAGCTTTTTTCTGTGTATGTGGACCTGAGGAATCGAACCCAGGGCTTCATGCATGCTAGGCAAGCACTCTGTCACTAAACCACATTTCCAGCCCTGAATGGGCATTCTTAATTTTCTCTGATCATTGATCCAATACATACTGAGGCTCAGGCATAAATTTTGGGTGTATACAGGGACAAACTGTGTGTGTGCATGTGTTGCATCTGTATGTGCATATGCCAGTACCAGGACTTGAACTCAGGGCCTGGGCACTGTACCTTAGCTTTTGGCTCAAGACTGGCACTTTACCACTTGAGCCATAGCTCCATTTCTAGCTTTCTGTTGTTGTTGGCTAATTAGAGATAGTCTCAGACTTTCCTGTTCAGGACATCCTTGAACCACGATCCTCAGATCTAAGCCTCCTGAGTAGCTAAGGGATTACAGGTGTGAGCCAATCAGCACCCAGCAGACACATCTTTTTTAAATTCTTCCTTGGCCCGCCTTTCAGTTCTCCTGGGAACTGGCTTCGGGCTAACTCAACTAGATTTATTTCTCCAAATTCCTCTTTCTGTGAACAGAATGATGGATGGGTGGAGAGAAAGAAACAGGGCAGATAGAATTGTTCTAAATGTCGGGGAGCAGGTGTAGCTTTTTATCTGTCTTCTGGAAGGCAAGTATAAGCATGAATGGAAAATTGAGGGGGGTGGGAACTCTACCCCACATGTTTGTGAACTGAGAGAGAAACGAGATATAAAGTATAGAGGGGAAGTTCTTTTTTCTTTTTTGTATGATGCTTGCTGTCAGTTTTTGGAGGGGATATTTTGGAGATGTGAACTCTTAGACTCTTAGGTGATTTTTTTTTTTTTTTTGGCCAAGAGTAGTTCACAAGTGACAGTATTAGGTCATAAGCATGAAAGAACTTTCAGAAATTCCAGTTAGTTACATTATTTTTAAATCCCAGGGGGAAAATTATAATGGGAGCTGTAAGATAGATAATGTTTTAAAATGTTACCTTGTAGCAGGGCACCAGTGGCTCATGCCTGTAATCCCAGCTACTCAGGAGGCTGCAGTCTGAGGATTGTGGTTAAAAGTGAGCCCTTGCAGGAAAGTTGGTGACATTTTTTTTGTTGTTGTTGGTCATGGGGCTTGAACTCTGGGCTTGGATGCCCTGCACTCTTCAGTTCAAGGCAAGCGCTCTACCACTTGAGCCACAGCGCCACTTCTGGTTTTCTAGTTGGTAATTGGAGATCAGAGTCTCATGGACTTTTCTGCCTGGGCTGGCTTCGAACTGTGATCCTCAGATCTCAGCCTCCTCAGTAGCTAGGATTACAGGCGTGAGCTACTGGCGCCTGGTGGTTTGTGAGACTCTTGTCTCCAGTTAATCACCAAAATAACCAGAAGTGGTTCTGTGGCTCAAATGGTAGACCACTAGCTAGTCTTGAACACAAAAGCTCAGGGACAGTGCCCAGGCCCTGAGTTCAAGCCCCAGGACTGGCACACAGAAACATGCCTTTGTTCATTCTCTGTGCATTGCTTTAAGACATTGGTTAGATAGTTTAGGTGTAGATGCTGGGAAAATGGTCCTTCATTATTGGGGCATTTTCTTGCTTGTCATACTAAACATTGTTAAGAAATAATATACTACCTCCAAAAATATCTGTACACATGTATTTTAAATTCTTGTGCCATATGTGTGTTGTACGCTAGGATTGCAGACAAGGACTGATTTTTTTTTTCTGGCTTTATACTAACTAATGCCATGCTGTTATTTTTAATTTTCCACTCCCCTCTCCCCCCCTCAGTTTCCAATTTGGCTTAGAGGACAAAGCCACAAAGCTAGTTACCTCTCTTGGAAACAACTTCTATAGAACCCATCTGCTGACATCTTTTTTTTTTTCTTCTTAACTGCCATTTTCTTTCCTCCTCCTAACATGAGTGATTTTTCACATCATTGGGATGATAAAATGGCCTTAGATTGGTTGGTTGGTTGGTTTTTGCTGGGCTCGAACTCTGGGCCTGGGCTCTTTTGTTCAAGGCTAGCGCTCTACCACTTGAGCCACAGCTGTGGTTCGTTGGCGATAAGGACTCCCCTGCCCGGGCTGGCTTTGAACTTTGATCCTCAGATCTCAAGCCTCCTGAGTAGCTGGGATTACAGGCATGAGCCACCAGTGCCAGACTTCTATTTAGATCTACAGGGGATGTCTGGTATTTAATCCTGATTTGTCACAGTCTACTCTTCCTTTAGCTTGTCAGTGTGGCTTGTGTTTTGTGTTGCGACTGGGAATAGCAGCAAAGACTAGAGCAGGTACACGTTCTGTTTTCATAGAGTTTTTGGTCTACTTTTATCACTGTGCTTTTTTTGTTGTTGTTTGAAACTGGAACACTTCATCTGACACTTGAGCTCAGTGGCTGGTGCTCTACCACCTGAGCCACGCCTCCAGCCCTAGGCTGTCAATCCGTTTCTCCCAGCAGTGTCTGGAGGAGGGAAAAAAAGTCCCACGAGATGTGTACCAACTTGTGAATCAGTCCTTTGGGTAAGCAAAATCCATGGTTGTCAGACTCAAACATGAGCTTGTAATGTTCCTTTTTTTTGCTTTTTTTTTTGTCAGTCTTGGGGCCTGAACTCTGGGCCTGGGTGTTGTCCCTCAGCTCTTCAGTTCAAGGCTGGCGATCTACCACTTGAGCCACAGCACCACATTTTTTTGCTTCTGTGGTGCTGAGGACTCGAACCCAGGGCCTCATGCATGCGAGGCAAGCGCTCTACCACTGAGCCACCTTCCCAGCCCCTAATGTTCCATTTCTTTCTGGCTCAGTGTCATGCTCTTTCAGATTTTGGCAGAAGGTCTTAAGTACAACCCGGCATTGCTCTGTAAGATCAAACAGCGCTCGACTCTGCTCTCCCACTTGGGCAAATATTTAGTTGGTACTTTGGGCCACATTTGGTATTTCAGCAAAAACTACATCTTGAAAGTTCTTATTTGGCTAGGTGCTGGCGACTGAAGCCTATCCCAGCTACTCAGGAGGCTGAGACCGGAGGATCACACTTCAAAGCCATCCTAGACAGGAAAGTCTGTGAGACTTGTTTTGGTGTTTTTTGCTGGTCCTGGGGCTTGAACTCTAGGCCTGGTCAATGTTCCTAAGCTGCTTTTGCTCAAGGCGAGCGCTCTACCACTTGAGCCACAGCGCCACCTCTGGCTTTTTTGGGAGTAGATTTTTGGAGTTAGAGTCTCAGGGACTTTCTGGCTTCAAACCAGGATCCTCACATCTCAGCTTCCTGAGTAATTAGGATTACAGGCGTGAGCCACTGGTGCCCGGCTGTGATTCTTATCTCCAGTAAACTGCCAAAAAAAGCCAGAAGTGGTGCTGTGGCTCAAGTGGTAGAGCGCTCGTGTTAAGCAAAAGCGCTTAGTGTGGTCCAGAGTCATTTTGTCATATTTCCTCCATGAATAGGAGCACTGTACATTCTGTTTGAATTTCAGAGAATTCCCAGCCAGTGTTTTAAAAACTAATATTTGAAGGTATTGTCTATTATAGACAATTTGGGGGAATTTAGGAACTAAGCAACATGTGTTTTGGGGAAAAAGCAACCGTTTTTTTAATCTGCTTTGAAGTGTGTAAAAATGTGCAGTGAACAGGATTTTTTTTTTCTCTTTTACGATTCTTATTGTGAGAAAATACACCACATCACCATTACAGTCATTTTTAGGTGTGAAATTCAGGGGCATTAAGTACATTTATGTTGTATAAGCCTCTATTTCTAAAACTCTTGTGGGTCTTGTGAAATGGGACCACTTACCCATTGAACAATAAATCTCCATTTCCCCAAGCATCTGCCAACCACCAGACTACCACTTTTTCCTTTTCCTCCTCCTCCTCTTCCTCTTCCTCCTCTGTTGCTCTTCCCCCCTCCCCCCTTCTTTCTTTTCTTTCAGTTTGTTGTAGGGCTTGAACTCTGGGCCTGAACGCCATCCCTGAGCTCTTTTTACTCTACCACTTTGAAACACAGGTTTGGGTGGTTCATTGGAGATCAGAGTCTCATGGACTTTTCTGCCCTGGCTGGCCTTGAACTGCGATCCTCAGATTTCAGCCTCCTGAGCAGCTGAGATGATAGTTGTGAGCCACCGCGCTCGGCTGCTCTTGTGGGTATTTGGTTGTGTTTTGAGGTTAGGTCAGGCCTTGTAACCCAGGCTGGCTTGAGATGGAAGATGAAGCCATCGTGATTTTGGATTGGCATCTCTTTAACATGTGATGTTAAATTTCTTACCCATTACGTTTTTATTCTCTTTAAGTAGTTGTAAAAAAAAAAGGGGGGGGTCAATTTATTAGTACCATGCATCTTGATATCCATTTTACTATCAAAATCTTCTCATTTCTATGTACACTAACATCCTTTTTTTATTTTATTTTAACCTTGTGGTATCTTTAGATTCTGTGTATCGTAGGTGCTTGAATAGTAAATAGTTACATAACTGAATAGTCTTGTATTCTTAATGGTTTCCATATCTGTTTATTTAGTCTGGGCCCCGGGGCTGGAATTCAGTATCTGACGCTTTCTCTCACTGTCTGGTGCTCTTCCGCCTGAACCACGCTTTCAGCCCCTGGCTTTTATATTTTTATCTGACCTGGAGTTGTGACTAATTCTTGACTTAGCACAGTTGGCTAACGTCTTGGTTTTGTGGTTGTTTGTAGTTGTGGGGCTTTAAGCTCGGGGCCTGGGCGCTGTCCCCTGAGCTCTGTTGCTCAAGGCTTTTCTGTCCAGACTGGCCTCGAACTGCGATCCTCAGCAGTCAGCCTCCTGAGTAGCTGGAGAGCAGGCGTGAGCCACTGGCGCCTGGCTTGGACCTCTTGCTCCCTCCTGCCCCAGGTGTGTGGGATGGCTGGGATTAGGCTCAACCATGGGTAACAAAGAATGGCTAAGTGTGGATTGGTTTCTCTCTGATTTTAGGGTACCTGCCGCTCAGCTGCGTCGCCCCTGGCTCTGACCTGCGAACTCGGCTTGTTAGAGCTTACTCAATCTCAGCTGGGTTGCGGGCCTAGGCTAAAAGAAAAGCCAAGGGAGCGCCTATCTCTGAAGCCTCGCTTCTGGAAGTTTCGATCTCTTAGCTGACCACATCTAGCTGCAAGAGATTCAGTGGCATTAGGGTACGAATGGACCCATGAGCAACGAAGTGGTAGAAAGGGCTGGGCAGGTGGCTCAGTGGTAGAGCGCGCGCCCAGCAGGCATGAAGCCCTGGGTTCGAGTCCTCACTACCACAGAGAGCAGAAAAAAGCCGGAAGTGGCGCTGTGGCTCAAGTGGTTAGGGCACCAGCCTTGAGCCAAAGAAGCTCAGGGACAGCGCCCAGGCCTTGAGTTCAAGCCCCAGAAAAAACAGAAGTGCTAGAAAATGCTTTTCAGGAGATAGATGGGTGTCGGCCTGCATCACAGAAAGCTGTGGATTCGGGAGTCGCTGCGACTGTCACTAATTGTGACTTGAGTCCCCCATCCTGTCAGGACGCTTCTTGGCTAGAGACAGGCAGAGCGGCTTCTGAGCGCCGACAGGAATCACATGGTGCTTGCTTTCTGGCACCCCTCAACCTGTGAGTGTCTCCTCTTCACCCCACTTTCCTTTGGCCTTCAGCGTGTGGTAGGAAAGTAGAGAGCAAAGCAAAGCCTCGTTCTGGCTGGCTGCAGTGGCATCTGTTTAAAATGCTGACGTTTGCCTGCGTTCTGCACATCATTTCGATGATAATGATGATTTTTTTCTTCTTCTGTGTGCGCTAGATTGGGGGGCTTCAATTCTTGGTCTGAGGACATCTCTTGGAGCTTGTTGGCGATAAGAGTCTCGTGGACTTTTACTGCCTGGGCTGGCTTTGAACTTAATTCCTCAGGTATCAGTCTCCTGAGTGGCTGGGATTACAGGCGTGAGCCACAGGTGCTTGGCCTCTATGTCGATTGAGAAAATGTATGTGGAAAGCATCTTGTCATGTAAACACACCTGTGTGTATTCTGAATTTGTCCTGTTCTCTGTGAAGAGGTGACCAGAGTAGACTGTGTGTGTGTGAGTGTGTGTGTGTGTGTGTGTGTGTGTGTGTGTGTGTGTGTGTGTCCCCTTGCAGTAACTCCAGTACTTTGTTTTTGTCTATACTGGGGCTTGAACTCTGGGTTTGGGCGCTGTCTCTGAGCTTTTTTTTGCTCAAGGTTTAAGCTCTACCACTTAAGCCACAGTGCCACTTCCGGTATATTGGAGATAAGAGTTCCACAGACTTTCTTGCCCAGGCTGGCTTCGAACTGCGGTCTTCAGATCTCAGCCTCCTGAGTAGCTAGGATGACAGATGTGAGCCACTGGCACCTGGCTCAGTTCCAGTCTTTTGATAGAGGTACTATCTTGACTTTGGATAGGAGAAAAAGATATATATATATAGATAGATATATGTATATATCTATATCTATCTATATAAAGATATATATCTATATCTGTAGATAGATATAGATCTATTTATATGTGTATCTATATGCTTGTGGTCATGCTCCTGGTACGAAGTATAGGCCAGGAATAGTTCCTGTTGAGAGGGATCCTAAGTTCAAACCCAATAATAAATTTAACACTCCCATCCCTAAGAAGAGAATAGGAATGAGAACTTTGGGAAGTGAAATGCGCACTGTTTTTGTGGTGTCTTGTTGAATACCGAGAGGAACCTTTGCTGAGCACCCTTGATTTCTGCCTGTGCTCCAGTCTTTAATCTTTGATCCGTGTCAGCTTGCCTCGTAGTTCTACAATAGTCAGTCTTCTTGATTTAAATCACGGTGGTTAGTACAGTGGCGTTTAAACCCCTAAGAATGACATTATTTTCAGTGATAAGATTATATAGGAGTTCTTTCCACTTAAAAGGGACCTTCAGGGCTGGGCAGGTGGCTCAGTGGTAGAGCGCTTGCCTTGCATGCATGAGGCCCTGGGTTCAATTCCCCAGCACCACATAAGCAGAAAAAGCCAGAAGTGGCGCTGTGGCTCAAGTGGTAGAGCGCCAGCCTTGAGCTGAAGAGCTGAGGGACAGTGCCCAGGCCCAGAGTTCAGGCCCCACGACTGACAGAGAGAGAGAGAGAGAGTGAGAGAGAGAGAGAGAGAGAGAGAGAGAGAGAGAGAGAGAGAGAGAGAGAGAGAGAGAGAGAGAGGGAGAGACCTTCAAGGTTATGTATTGATGAACATTATTAGCAGGTGATACCTGAGCTCACCGTCTATAATTTGCTTTTTTCCGAGACTCTTCCCTGAGAATTTCATCTAATTAGTAATTTCTGTTCCTTTTAGAGTTGCAGACCCTCTCCAAGAGGGGTTTTCTTCCTTTCTTTACTTTTTTTGGGGGGGAGGGACGGGGCAGGGAGGCTTGCTGGTTCTAAGGATTGAACTCAGGGCCTTGGCACTGTCCCTGAGCTTATTTTTTTGTCCATTGTGGGACTTGAACTCTGGGCCTGGGCGCTGTCCCTCAGCTCTTCAGCTCAAGGCGAGCGCTCTACCACTTGAGCCACAGCGCCACTTCCAGTTTTCTGGTGGTTTGTTGGCGATCAGAGTCTCATGGATTTTCCTGCCTGGGCTGGTTTTGAACCGTGATCCTCAGATCTCAGCCTCCTGAGTAGCTGGGATGACAGGCGTGAGCCACCGGTGCCCAGCTTTCCCTGAACTTTTTTTGCACAAGGCTAATTCTATACTAATGCTCTATCACTTGCTACAGCTGTGTGTGTGTGTGTGTGTGTGTGTGTGTGTGTGTGTGTGTGTGTGTGTGTGTGTGTGTGTGTGTGTGTGTGTGTGTGTGTGTGTGTGTGTGTGTGTGTGTGTGTCTCGGGGGTGGGGGGTGTTAATTGGAGATAAGAGTCTTGCAGAAGTTCCTGCCTGGTCTGGGTTCAAATTATGATCCTTTAAATCACAGCCTCCTGAGCAGCTAGGATTGCAGGTGTGAACCATGACTCCCAGCATCTCTTCTACCATTCATACATCACTTGCTCAGATCTGCACTTTTTTTTTTCTTAATTGTTTTTTGTTTTGTTTTGTGATACTGAAGGTTGAATCTAGGAGCTTGTTGGGAATGTGAGTGTACTTTCTCCCACTAAGGTGTACCTGGGCTAGAACTATATTTCATGCAGACTTTTTGTTGTTGTTGGTGGTGGTCGTGGGGCTTGAACTCTGGGCCTGGGCGCTGTCCCTCAGCTCTTCAGTTCAAGACTAGCATTCTACCACTTGAGCCACAGCGCCACTTCTGGCTTTTTCTGCTTATGTGGTGCTGGGGAATCGAACCCAGGGCCTCATGCATGCAAGGCAAGCGCTCTACCACTGAGCCACCTTCCCAGCCCTTGATAGAGACTTCGATGCAACGGAAATAGTAAACATTTATATATATACCAACTTTGGTTTTTACTTGCAGATTAAAAAGAATTGCAGCCAGGTGTGGGTAGCTTACCCCTATAATCCCAGCTACTCAGGAGGCTGAGGTCTGAGGATCACAATTCAAAGCTAGCCCAGATAGGAAAGTCTGTGAGATCCTTATCTCGAGTTAATTCCCCCAAAAGCCAGAAGTGTTGCTGTGGCTCAAAGTATCAGAGCACTAGCCTTGAGCACGAAAGCTCAGGGACAGCGCCCAGACCCTGAGTTCAAGCCCCAGGACCACCAGCAGCAGCGTGCGCACGGGTGCATGCGCACACATCCACACACGCACACTAAGAATTACACACATTTGGATCCATTGAGATCTTTGGCTAAGACCTAAAGTGTTAATGTTCAAAGGTTAAATCTTACCAAGTATAGTCATAGGCCAGTGGTATGATTTGGAGGGAGATTATTGAGATTTAGAACTTCTGACATTTAGGCTATGCTACTGAAAGGTGCTTTTATTTTGGGGGGGGCAGTGGTTAATCACATCTGAAATTCTGGGCTTCGTGCATGCTAGGCATGTACACTACCACTAAGCCACCTTCCTAGCACTATTTAACAGTTTTTAAGAGGGGAAAAAAAAATACAGCTGTAGGCCAGACCCTGGTGGCTCCCAACTATAATTCTGGTTCCTCAGGAGGCTGAGGTCTGAGGATCATGGTTCAAGGCTAGTCAATTCAGGAAAGCCCAAGAGACTCTTGCCTCCAGGTTAACCACCCAAAAAAAAAGCCGGAACTCAAGTGGTGGAGCACTAGCCTTGCGCAAAACAGCTAAGGGACAATGCCCAGGGTCCTAAGTTTAAGCCCCAAACCTGGCACAGAAAATACAAAAAGAATGACCCTCTAGCCTAATGCTGGGGGCTCACATCTGTAATCCTAGCTATTCAACAGGCTAGAGTTGAGATTCAAGGCTAGAATACGCAGGAAAGTTCCCTAGACTCCCTCTCCAAAATAGCCAGCAAAAAGCAGGGCTGGAGCTATGACTGAAGTGGTAGAGCACCAGCATCACCAGCAGTGAATCCCTGAATTCAAACTCCAGCACCATCCCCTTCACGCCCCCCTCCCCCCACCAACAGCGACCAGACCCCGAATGCCCTGAGCTAGGTATGGTTGTGCACACCTAGAATCCCAGCACTCTGAAGGCTAAGGCGATTTTGAGTTCAAGGTCAGGCTGGACTATTTAGCAAGATCTTGTCTCAATCCCAATGATCATTGCCGTGAGCATGATGTACAAGAGAGGCGAAAACTCAAACACACACATTTGCTAGTCTCCCCCAAGCCACCAAGTCCACCCAAGTGGACTGAGTTCAAGCCCCAGGACTGGCACAAATAACAAAGTGTAGGAGAGCAGTTGGTCTAGGTTATAGGCAAAGGAAGGCTTGCATTTGTGAATCTTGTAGCCCAGGGTGGGGGTGGGGGTGGGGGCTGAGGGTTGGGGGGGTTGGGGGAGGGGATGCAGTACGGATCGTGTGGATGGCTAGTTTTCTTGCTCCACCTTTACCCATTTGGATTCGAGTTCATCCTTATCTGAAATATAACATTTCCCCTGTCCTCAAAGTAAGAGATGTCACTCTGTGACCCCAGGATTGTTCTAGAACTGGTGATCTGCCCTCCCCCCCATCTCGTGGGGGCTGGGATTGCAGGCTGGCATGTTGCCACACAGAGCTGATACTTCTTTCTTCTGATGGCTTTGGGGTTTGAATGGGAGCAAGCCCCCAGCCTCTTTTCTATGTTGTACTGGGTATGTTACTCTTTTGAAGAAAGGACTTCACAAGAACATTTGGTGTGCCCCCGGCATCCTTGGTCTTTATTTCTTTACCCTGTGTTGTGATGCAGATCTTTCCTTGTTTTGTCTATCATTCCGTGGGCCACCGATTGACAGATACATTTAGAAACTGTAAACTTTCTTGGTGTAGTTGACCTTTCACGTGGTTTATAGCAAGGAAATCTGAACTGATAAGGAACAGATACTAAGCTTTAGATCTCCGAATGTTTACTGGAAGTGACTTGAAAGGTAGAAAAGGAACTTAATCTCTTGGTTGGGCTCATATGCAAATGACAATTCAAGGAACTATCTTTTAAAATATCTTAAAAAATGACCGGTGCTCGGCACACTCTTGGCCCTGAGTTCAAACCCCCTACCACCTGCTCTGCGCCCCCCAGAAAAAGACTCTAGCGCTGGTGTGTGGTGGTGTACGTGTAATTCCAGTCCTTTACGGGGACGGAGGCAAGGAGGCTCTGGTTTTGAGGCCAGCCTGGGCTAAATAGCTGATCCTTTCCAAAAGCAAAAGTCTTGGGAATCCTAAGCTTTAAGCCCTGAGGTTAAGTGTTCATTTCTTGTTGTCAACTTGTTTTTTCTTCCCGAAATGTGAGGGCACGGAACCCCAATGTTACGATGTCTCTTTGGTGGACAGGAAGAGCAAGTTGAGCATAATCTCCACCAAAAAGGCAAAGCATTAGTGGCTGGGCACAGTGGCACATGCCTGTAATCTCAGCTCTTTAGGAGGCTGAGATCTGAGGACAGTGGTTCAAAGCCAGTCCAGGCAGGAAAGTCCGGGAGACCGTTATCTCCAGCGAGTCACCAGAAAGCCGGAAGTGGCGCTGTGGCTCAAGGGGTAGAGCGCCGGCCTTGAGCTGAAGAGCTGCGGGACAGCGCCCAGGCCCAGAGTTCAGGCCCCACGACCACCACCATGAAGAACAAAAATATGTTCCAAATGACCAAAGGTACCTTGGAAGGTTGGAGACCCAGGAGATTCCCATCAAGAGCCAAGGCCTCCGTGGAAGATCAAAGGCAGAATGTTTCAAATATGAGTAGATACATTTTCTCCCCTGTTCAGTAGAACCCCGGGTGTGACCCCCCCAAGGCCATTGACTCCACCCCTGTGAGCCCCACATTTTTCAGATAAGGTTTTCTTGTCCCCTGCTGGCCTGGGGCAGCTCTCCTCCTCCATAATACCTCCCACGAAGCTGGCATTACAGGCGTGCGTCACCGAGCCGGGCACGCACTACAAACATGCTTCCAGGGCATTTTTACCATTCTCCCTCAGGGAGTAAAGGGTGTGCTGGCTCAGGCCCCATGCAGGGACCTTTTGTGGGACTGCCAGGGCCAGCGTGACCCCAGCCTGTCTTCCTAGGGGGTACTGAGGGTGCTCTGGAGGCCTTTGCTGTGGGAACCCACAGGAAAGAGAACACACAAGCCCATTGGGAAGCATCTGGCCTGCTGGCTCAGATCATGATGGCGATGCAGGTCTGCGTGTACCTTTCCCACACCCCGGGAGGAAGATGGAAATCAACAGCAGCGTCGTCCGATAAAAGAAAATGATCAAAGACATTCTGCTGGCCGGCCCCCTGCCGTAGTGCACGCCTGTAATGCCCGACACGGGGGCAGGAGCTGGAGTTGGAGGCCCGGCTGACCTACTTAGCATGTACAAGTACACATGCAAGAAATTAAGGCAGAAGAGACCCAAGTTTATAACTTCTAAGGTGCACAGACTACTTTGCTAGGCAGGATTTTGTATGTATGTCATTTTTAATCAGTCTAGTGGTGAGCTTCTAAGATGCAAAAAACAACATTTATTTTTGGTTGGTCCTGGGGCTTGAACTCAGGGCCTGGGCACTGTCTCTGAGCTTTTGTGCTCAAGGCTAGCACTCTACCACGTGAGCCACAGCGCCACTTCCGGCTTTTTCTCTGTCTGTGGTACTGAGGAATCGAACCCAGGGCTTCATGCATGCGAGGCGAGCGCTCTACCACTGAGCCACCTGCCCAGCCCCTGAGATGTAAATCTTATACACAGTATGCACAATAGCATAGAGAATGCAAGTTACAATCTAGAAACGATCCACAGGACAGCTTCGTGTTACTACTGGGCTATTGTGTTGTCAGCCGTGTCCCTTCCCAGCATTCACTTCACTTGGGGGGGGGCAGGAAGAGGGGGCTGCGGAGTGACGTCAGTCTAAGGCCGGCCAGAGTTAGAGTGTGCCCCATCTCAGGAGATCTGTATGTGCTGTCCGAGCAGATCTTCCTTCTCTTTAGTCTTTAATGCAGTGTGACAAGTGTCTTACCCAAGCATTTGAACTTGTATTCAATGTGAGCAATCTGCGTGGTGGACAGTATGCAGAGCGAGTGTGGTGGTTCAATGAAGACCCCCCACATTTTTCTGTGCACCCCCCTTTTCCTCCCCCCACCCCTCCATGACCCTCTGGATAGTTGGGGGAAAAAATGATTGTTTTCAGTTGTGGGACTTGAACTCAGGACTTGGCACTCTGCCGCTTGAATCACAACTCCACTGCTGGTTTTTAGTGGTTTCATTGGCAAGAAGAGTCTCACAGACTGTCCTGCCCGGGCTGGCTTTGAACTGTGATCCTCAGATCTCAGCCGCCTCCTGAGAAGCTGGGAGTATAGGTGTGAGCCACCAGCGTCTGGCTCAAGTTGCAATTTGGTGGGGTTTGATTTTTTAAAACCCCAGCACACCTCAGGCAGACTGCTCGCAGCTATTGTCGAGATCATGATTCATACTCAAAAGTAGCACTCGTATCTTTGCACATTCTAGCAAACAGCTTACACTGTCTATTTAGAGGCGTGTAAACAGTGAGTAACGGCTTTCCTCCGCCTGAGCCGTGCTGAACGCGCTAGTGAATGAACCCGCAACACTTACTTTCATTACTTGAGATCGTTTTGGTCCATTCTCCAATTATATATTTTGATTCAAAGTCTTCTATACATAATGGCAGCATTTGGCTAGTTACAGTAGCTCACACCTGTAATCCCGGCTACTTGGGAGTGGGGTGAGGATCAGGACAACTGCCAATTAACAAAACAAACACCAAACTCAGTGGCTCACACCTATAATCCCAGCTACTTTGGAGGCTGAGATCTGAGGATCACGGTTCCAAACCAGCTCAGGCAGGAAAGTCCATGAGACTCTTAACTTCCAATGAGCCACCAAAAAGCCACAAGTGGAGCTGTGGTTCGAGTGGTAGAGACCCAGCCTTGAGCAACAAAAGCTTATGGTCAGTGCTTAGATCCTGAGTTCAAACACTAGTACTAGCACCCAAAAACACACAAACCCCCCCCCCCCCAATCCAGACTCACACAGGTGACAGAATGAACTTAATTAGGACGCGTAGTGCTGGGAAATGGAGGGTCTCATTCAATGTTTGGGATCTCATGGAAAGGAGGAAATAAAATGGAGAGCTAATTCCTAGATAGTATTTATTTTGTCGGTCGTGGGGCTTGAGCTCTGGGCCTGGGCGCTGTCCCTGAGCGCTTCAGCTCCAGGCTGGCGCTCTACCACTTGAGCCACAGCACCACTTCCGGTTTTCTGGTGGTTCATGGGAGATCAGAGTCTCACAGACTTTTCCTGCCCAGGCTGGCTTTGAACCCGGATCCTCCGATCTCAGCCTCCTGAGGAGCTAGGATGACAGGCGGGGAGCCACCCATGCCCAGCCCACTTCCAGTCTTTGATTGGTTAACTGGCGAGAAGAGTCTCACAGAGACTTTCCGGCCTGAGCTGGCCTTCAACCTCGATCCTCAGATCTCAGCCTCCTGACTATCTAGGATGCCAGGCGGGAGCCACTGTGCGGGGGCCCTAGACAGAATGAATATGGGGGCTCCATAAAGAGACACAGTACTGCCAGCTGCCCTGCCCGGCCTTGTGCGGTTGGCACACTCAACGCACGCATCTCTTCTCCTTCTAGATAAAGGCTTGACTTGGAGCGAGGAGGAGCGAATCCAGGAGGCACGATCAAGATGTGCAGCGCCATGGCCGCCAAGTTGTGGTTTCTGACCGACCGGCGCATCCGGGAGGACTATCCCCAGAAAGAGATCCTGCGTGCGCTCAAGGCCAAGTGCTGTGAGGAGGAGCTAGACTTCCGGGCGGTGGTGATGGACGAGGTGGTGCTAACCGTGGAACAGGGAAATCTGGGTAAGTCGTGGCCAGCCAGGAGCGGCATGTGCACTGGGAGTGGTAGGCCTGTGCCGCCGGGCGATGGCGCTCTCTCCTTGCTAAGTATCAGAAGAGGGGCTCTGTTGGTACCTGTGGGAAATCCTTGGGAGGGAAATGTAAAGATGCCTTTGTAGCCCAGCGCCGTAGCTCACGCCTGTAATCCCAGCAACTCAGGAGGCTGAGATCTGAGGATCGAGGTTCAAAGCCAGCCCGGGTAGCAACCAAATGTTGGGTACAATAGGCTGAACAGATCCTTTAACTTGGCAGGGAAGTAGCCAGCCCTTTCTCGGGCCGAAGGTGTGGGTGCTCACTGGACTTCATTCCTGAGCGCCCCCGCTCCCCCCTTTTGCTGTTTCTGATGACAAGTGAATTTTCACGGCTGGCTTCATTGCCAGTGACAATCATTTCTCCACTTTGTTTCTGTAGACTTTTTCTCTGCCATTTGTGTAGCCATGGCTATTTTATGGGGAAAGAAAATATAATAATTCACATGCATATAATATAGATACGGTTTTTGTTTTTGTTGTTGTTGTTTTTGTGCTGTTCCTGGGACTTGAACTCATGGCCTGGCCACGGTCCCTGAGCTTTTGCGCTCAAGGCTAGAACTAAACCTCTTGAAACCATAGCTACACTTGCAGTTTTTTGGTGTTTTGGAGAATAGTGTCTCACAGACACTTTTCCTGCCCTGGCTGGCTTTGAACCACGATCCTCAGATCTCAGCCTCCTGAGGAGCTGGGATTCCAGGCGGGAGCCACTAACTGGTACCTAGTGCAATTTTTTTTTTGTTAGTTGTGGGTCTTGAACTCAGGGCCTGGGCACTGTCCCTGTGTTATTGTTGTTGTTATTATTATTAATTATATGTATATTTTTTGCCGATGTGGTACTGAGGAATTGAACCCAGGACCTCATGCATGCTAGGCAAGCACTGTACCACTGAGCCACATTTCCCGCCCCTAGATTCTGTAGGTTTTGGAAAAGAACCAGTTAATCATTATATTGAATGAAAGATGGTTGGGAAACAAAGGCCACAATGCTATTGCCTGTTTGTGTGCTTTCTGTGGGGGTCTTTCTCTCTCTCTTTCTCTCTTTCTCTCTCTCCCCCTCCTTCCCTCCCTCCCTTCCTTCCTGTCTGTCTGTCTCTCTTTCTT
This sequence comes from Dipodomys merriami, assembly GCF_024711535.1. Lineage (NCBI taxonomy): Eukaryota > Metazoa > Chordata > Mammalia > Rodentia > Heteromyidae > Dipodomys > Dipodomys merriami. Next base: position 814,754 of record NW_027204993.1, on the reverse strand, counting down.
TCATTTATTTTATTATTATTATTGTTGTTGTTGTTGTTGGTTGTGGGGCTTGAACTCTGGGCCTGGGCGCTGTCCCTGTGGTCTTCAGCTCAAGGCGAGCGCTCTACCACTTGAGCCACTTCGGGTTTTCTGGTGGTTCACTGGAGATCAGAGTCTCACAGACTTTCTTGCCCAGGCTGGCTTTGAACCATGATCCTCAGATCCCAGCCTCCTGAGTAGCTGGGATTACAGGCGTGAGCCACCAGCGCCCGGCCTTCTCCCCTCTTTAAATTGCAACGTGGCAGAGCTGGGCAGTAATGAGGGGTTTGCTGTCTCCCTTTGTTCTCTCTAGGACTGATGGGAAAGAAGGGAATTTTTTTGGCTTTCTCATTCCCCAGATAGCACATATGCATCCCTTCTGAGATAAAAATTTCTTTTGCCTGTGCTTAGATAAGACTCAAAACATATTCAGAAATTGCAAAAGCAAACCGTCACTCACGGCGTTAGGAAATGAAATACATCTGGTTAAGGAGCAGGCACACAAATGAGCAAGTCAGGCTTTCACATGATCAGCACTTCCTTACACTCGTCTTGCTCTTTGTGGCTTTGTAGTTAGCGTACGAGTTCTTCTTAGTCACCCATCATAAGGAGTTTGAAAAGTTTTATGTCACTTTTGAGATTTATCTCCCTCTTGGTAGCACAGATCTCTATTTTCACTGTTTTCAAAACCACGAGAGACCCTGTAATACGTGTTACACATGGGAGGCAGATCCTTGTTCCATGCGCCTGCTGTGCTGGTGGAGATGCTGTGTGTGTGCGTGTGTGTGTGTGCGTGTGTGTGTGTGTGTGTGTCTTGAGTTTAGGGCCTGGGCACTTTTTGTTCAAGGCTAGTGCTCTACCATTTAAAGCCACAACTCCGCTTCTGGCTTTTTGGTGGTTCATTGGCAATACGAGCCTCACCAACATCCTGCCTGGGCTGGCTTTGGATCTCCATCCTCAGATCTCAAGTCTTCTGAGTAGCTTGGGTCGCAGGCAGCAGCCACTGGTAGCTGCTTGCTTGCTTGCTTGCTTGCTTGCTTGCTTGCTTGCTTGCTTGCTTGCTTGCTTGCGGCCTGCCTGCCTGCCTGCCTGCCTGCCTGCCTGCCTTCCTTCCTTCCTTCCTTCCTTCCTTCCTTCCTTCCTTCCTTCCTTCCTTCCTTCCTTCCGACTTGATTTTATTTTTCTGTGTGGCAAATGCCAGTTTTGGGGAGAAGGTAGAAGAAATCATTGTCAAGTAATAGAGCAGTTTTCTGGGCTTTTCTGTGACTACTATAGACTTTTTAAAAAATCAGTCATAGTGCTTGAACTCAGGGACTGGGCACTGTCCCTGTGTTCTTTTGCCGTCTACCACTTTGAGCCATAGTTCCACTTCCTGTATTTAGGTGGTTGATTGGAGATACGAGTCTCCTGGCCTTTCCTGTCCAGGCAGGCTTTGAACCAGGATCCTCAGATCTCAGCCTCCCGAGTAGCTAGGATTACAAGCCACCAGCACCAGCTTACAACAGACCTATAAATATAAATATAAATATATCTATATAATGTATATATATGCATGCATAGGTTATTGTTACTGTAAAGGTCATGTACAGAGGGCTCACAGTGATATATATAAGTCAGGTAATAAGTACATTTCGTTTTAAACAGTGTCCCCCCTCCCCTTTTTCCCTGCCATCCCCAACCACAGGTTGTGGAGTTCATTTTCAGCGTAGTGTCTAGTGATTACCCCTGCTGCATTCATTCACCCTTTCCCTCCTTTTCTGTGCGGCCCCCCCCCCCCCCCCCCCGCCATCCCAAAGGCAACTAAACGTACAAATAAGACAAAAGGTAAAGAAACAAAAAAAAAAAAAACAGCAACAAAGAAAAAAAAAACCTCTTTTGTTTCCATTCCTTGGAGTGTACCTTGATAAATATTATAGCAACGTATTGCATGTGGATATGGAGCCTTTATGATCCTCTCCTAAGAATATCCTCCTTTGAGCTCACCATGTGCATGGCTGGAGACCTGGGTAATTGATCATGTCTCTGGTTTTTTGTCTTTTACCGTCCAGTGTGTTTGTAAATCTACTAGTCTTCAATGTGACTACTGTCGATCCCTTATTCTACCTCTTGTCCAACTTGAACTCATAGCCCGAGAAAGAATATGTTCATTTTGGTTCAAGATTGTTTGGTTCTGTTTAATTTCAGCAGGCTAGTTTAGCTTTCATTATCTCTCAACAAAATGAACTAATGTGGCGGTTTTACAAGTGTCCCTCTCCTCATTCTACTCTTTTTTTTTTTGTACCTTTAGAATCTTGTGGGATTATCATTTGTCTCAAAAGGGCTTCTTTTTAGCCGGACACTGGTGGCTTGTTCCTATAATCCTACTACTCAGGAAGCTGAGATCTGAGGATCAGGGTTCGAAGCCTGGAAAGTCCAGGAGCTCTTATCTCCAATTAACCATCCCAAAACTTGGAAGTGGCGCTGTGGCTCAAAACTGGTAGAGCACTAGCCTTGAGCATAAATGCTCAGGGACAAGACCCAGGCCCTGAGTTCAAGCCCCAGGATGGGCAAGGAAAAAAAAATATTTTTTAATTTAAAAAGTACTTCCTAGCTGGGCACCGGTGGCTTTCACCTGTGATCCTAGCTACTCAGGAGGCTGAGATCTGAGGATCACAGTTCAAAGCCAGCCCGGACGGGAAAGTCCATGAGACTCTTATCTCCACTGAACCACCAGAAAACCAGAAGTGGCGCTGTGAATCAAGTGGTAGAGCGCTAGCCTTGAGCTAAAGAGCTCAGGGAACAGTGTCCAGGCTCAGAGTTCAAGTCCTACAACCACCACCAACAACAAAGTACTTCTTTTTACACATAAATGACAGGAAAAGTGCATGCTGGTGGCACTAACTATGGAAGGAGATAGATGGAATGTGAATAAACAATGTTGAAATTTGAATATGAGTGTTGGAAAGAAACACATATTTTAAAAAATGGAAACGGGGGGGGGGGTGGGGAGTAGCAACATCTTGGTCTTGTATTCCTTGACATTTTCCTAACTAGAATGAGGTCGGATAGAAGCTGAAGAAACTACTCCTTCAAAACAAAAACAAAAACCTGCACTATAAGATCAAATGAGCTCATTAGGAGAAACATATTTAGAAATACACAGACATCCTGCAGCTCCTTATTCTGCTTTCTTCCCTCCCCAGGTAGCATCCGAAGAAATGAGGATATTTATCCTTTCCCACATTTTATATATCTGTGGACACCCGTTCTCAGCTTTTTCTCGTAATAACTGAACAGATAGCTGTGTGGAAATCATTACATCCGCATAAACTGTGACGTATTAGATCGTGAGGGTTGAACGTGGGGTCTGGCTAGTTTATTGGAGATCCTTCATTGGAAATCAAGTTTATGGCCTTTGAACCACGATCCTCCCATCTCAGCCTCCCGCGTAGCCGGGACGACAGGCGGGAGCCACAGCGCCCGGCTCGGTGACTGTTGCTGCGTGTGCCCTCGTAATGGTTTCGCTTCCCGCCGGTGTGTTTCAGGCGTGCGGATCAATGGAGAGCTCATCTCTGCGTACCCGCAGGTGGTGGTCGTGAGGGTCCCCACACCCTGGGTGCAGAGCGACAGTGACATCACCGTCCTGCGCCACCTGGAGAAAATGGGCTGCCGCCTGATGAACCGCCCCCAGGCCATCCTCAACTGTGTGAACAAGTTCTGGACGTTTCAGGAGCTGGCCGGCCACGGCGTTCCTTTACCAGACACCTTCTCCTACGGTAAGATCGCACACAAGGGGAGACCGCTGGACGAGATGATCCCGTGGGGTATGGTGGCGCACACCTGTAGTCCCAGCCCTTGCCCCACAGACCTTTGGTTTGAGGTCCAAGATGACAGAATTTGGTACTTCTGTTAGTATTTTCATAATCCCTTCATTTCATAATCCCTTTTTTTGAGTTGTTTTTAAAGAAAATGACTAATCTTTTAAAAAGATAAAAGATCTTTTCCTCCCCCCCCCCCCCAAAAAAAAAGGTCAGTCTACTGTGCATTAATAACTCACTGGCAATGTGGTGATCAGCATTCCCCTTGGGTACTAACTTGCTCAGAAAGCACCCAGTGCTCATTTACTGGCTTCCCGGTCATAGATAAGTCCAGGCCGGCATAAACAGTGTTATGCTAATCTACTTCCTGCCTTTCCAGTTCTTCTAGGTAGGGAAGGTCTATACCAAGTTTGAGTCTTCAACTAAGGTATTTCTTGAAAATAAATGTCCAGGTCCATGGCTGGAGGTTTAATGAAGCTTTAAAAAGAAGTCTCTGTCCTCTTCTCGTAAGGACATTTCAAAAGGGTCGCTTTCCCCTCTCCCCACCCCAATGGTACGTGCATGAGGCCCTGGGTTCGATTCCTCAGCACCACATAAGCAGAAAAAAAAAGCCGGAAGTGGCGCTGTGGCTCAAGGGGTAGAGCGCCAGCTTTGAGCTGAAGAGCTGAGGGACAGCGCCCAGGCCCAGAGTTCAGGCCCCACGACCAGACCCATAAAAAAAAAAACCCCAAAACAGTCCTCTTCACTCGGATGTTGATGGATTGTAGTTTGGGGTGTTGGTCATCTTGATTTCTCAGAATTTGCAGTAACGTCATGAACCTTTTCCTGGCTTAGTTTTTCCTTTATCATTGCATTGAGTTAAAATTTATTTATTTTTTACAAATTAGAATCCACTTGGCCTAAGATTGCTTCTTATCATCTACTCCTGGGCTGGGAGGCAAGCCAAATGTCAGGCAGAATGCAGAACTTAGTGTTTAAACCTTGCCTGGCTTCTTAGCTATATACAAGGCTGACATCTGAGGATCAGGGTTCAAAGCCAGTCCCAGCAAGAAAGTCCATGAGACTTTTTTTTTTTTTTGGTCAGTCCTGGGGCTTGAACTCAGGACCTGGGTGCTGTCCCTGAGCTTCTCTGTGCTCAAGGCGAGCACTCTACCACTGGAGCCACAGCGCCACTTCAGGCTTTTTCTGTATATGTGGTACTGAGGAATCGAACTCAGGGCTTCATGTATGCAAGGCGAGCACTCTACCACTGAGCCACCTGCCCAGCCCCCTGAGACTTATTTCCAATTGACTATCAGAGCGCCAGAAGTGGAGCTGTGGCTCAAATTGGTAGAGTGCCAGCCTGGAGCACAGAGAGGCTCTAGACAGTCCAGACTCTTAAGGGGGGAAAAAAAATGGATGTTTTAACTGGATCGACCTTCAATGCATATTCGATGTTTATGTTTATCGATTCATATTGGTTTTCTCCCAGAAAAATACAGTGTAGCTGTTAGGTTTTTCAAAAGAGGTAGCCGAGTAAGACCTGCGCCACGCACGTGGTGTTCAGGGAAGGGGGAGGTTTATTCAGTAGACCCGCTGGGACCAGGCCAGGTTGGCACTCCACGCGGCTGCGAAAGGCCTGGGAAAGAGAGAGAGCTGGGAAAGAGAGAGGAAAGAGCTAGAAAAGAGCAGAGAGAGAGAGTCTGGGCCTGGACTAGGCCTTATTTAGGGTCTGGCGGAGAAAGGTGTGGCCACATCAAATTCAGATGTGACCTCCGCGGATGCAGATGTGACCTCTTCCAGGTGTGCCAGTTGCCTAGGTAATGCAGGTCCTGGGCGGAGACTTTGCTGCGAGGGGGGTGGAGTCTGCTGGGGGAGGGTGGAGTCTGCTGGAGGGGGTGGAGTCTGCTGGAGGGGGTGGAGTCTGCTGGAGGGGGTGGAGTCTTCTGGAGGAGGTGGAGTCTGCTGGGGGAGGGTGGAGTCTTCTGGAGGGGGTGGAGTCTGCTGGAGGGGGTGGAGTCTGCTGGAGGAGGTGGAGTCTGCTGGAGGAGGTGGAGTCTGCTGGAGGAGGTGGAGTCTGCTGGAGGGGGTGGAGTCTTCTGGAGGGGGTGGAGTCTGCTGGAGGGGGTGGAGTCTGCTGGAGGGGGTGGAGTCTGCTGGAGGGGGTGGAGTCTTCTGGAGGGGGTGGAGTCTGCTGGGGGAGGGTGGAGTCTGCTGGAGGAGGTGGAGTCTGCTGGGGGAGGGTGGAGTCTGCTGGGGGAGGGTGGAGTCTGCTGGAGGAGGTGGAGTCTGCTGGAGGAGGTGGAGTCTGCTGGAGGGGGTGGAGTCTGCTGGAGGGGGTGGAGTCTGCTGGAGGAGGTGGAGTCTGCTGGAGGGGGTGGAGTCTGCTGGAGGGGGTGGAGTCTGCTGGAGGGGGTGGAGTCTGCTGGAGGGGGTGGAGTCTGCTGGAGGAGGTGGAGTCTGCTGGAGGAGGTGGAGTCTGCTGGAGGGGGTGGAGTCTGCTGGAGGAGGTGGAGTCTGCTGGAGGAGGTGGAGTCTGCTGGAGGGGGTGGAGTCTGCTGGAGGGGTGGAGTCTGCTGGAGGAGGGTGGAGTCTGCTGGGGGAGGGTGGAGCCTGCTGGAGGGGTGGAGTCTGCTGGAGGGGGTGGAGCCTGCTGGCCATCCAGGAGCGGAGCTTACAGTAGCCCTGAAGCCCTTGGCCTCTGCCTTTCTCGCTCACATTTTACTCTTTGCTCATTCCAGGCGGCCATGAAAACTTCGCCAAAATGATCGACGAGGCGGAGGTGCTGGAGTTCCCCATGGTGGTGAAGAACACACGAGGCCACAGAGGTGCGTAGCAGCTGTCGGCACAGTCATTCTAAAGGTTGGCCTGCCGGGGACCGTGCAGCTTCTAGAAGGTTACCATAAGAAGTTCAGTATGGCCACCTGAGATCTCTGCTCAGAGATGAGCCCAGAGGGTTTTTTTTTTTTTTTTTTTGCCAGTCCTGGGGCTTGAACTCAGGGCCTGGGCGCTGTCCCTGATTCTTTTGCTCAAGGCTAGTGCTCTACCACTTGAGCCACAGCGCCACTTCTGCCTTTTGCTGTTTACATGGTAGTGAGGAATCGAACCTAGGGCTTCATGCGTGCTGGGCGAGCGCTCTACCACTGAGCCCCAGCCCCAGCTGTGGCCAGAGATTTTACCAGCCCTACTTAGAACCAAGCATCCTCAGCTAGCCTAGACCTTACGAAAGAGACCAAGGTGAATTCTACTTTACCCTAGGAGCTTGAGAACGAGGGAATGCAATAGAAGATTCTTAACTTGGTCTTCATACATGGTTTGTATGGGACTATTTCACTTACTCTTTTATTTTTTTTCTTTTTCCCAGTCCTGGGGCTTGAACTCAGGGCTGGGGTGCTTTTCCCTGAGCTCTCTGCTCACCTTCCCAGGTCCTTGCTTAATCTTAACGAAATTAATGTGGTATAAGCAACGGATCTATACATCAACATTTACATATGTACTTACAGGGGCTGGGAATGTGGCTTCATGGTAGAGCACTTGTCTAACATGCAGGAAGCCCTGGGTTCGATTCCTCAGAACCACTTATGCAGAAAAAGCCAGGAGTGGCGCTGTAGCTTAAGTGGTAGAGTGCTAGCCTTGAGCAAAAGAAGCTCAGGGACTGGAGCTGGGCAGGTGGCTCAGTGGTAGAGTACTTGCCTTGCATGCATGAGGCCCTGAGTTCGATTCCTCAGTACCACATATGCAGAAAAATCCCGAAGTGGCGCTGTGGCTCAAGTGGTAGAGCGCTAGCCTTGAGCTGAAGAGTTGAGGTGCCCAGGCCCAGAGTTCAGGCCCCAGGATGGAGGGGAAAGAAGAAGAAGTTCAGGGACAGTGTCCAGGCCCTAAGTTCAAGCCTCAGGACTGGCCAAAAAAAAAAATCATGTATGTTTACGTATACATGTACACGCATACATGTACACATGTGTTTGCATATACGCATATACATATGTCTACAAGCAAGCACACATACTCAGCTGCTCATGGTTTGATGGCGTGCATATGTATTATATATTCATATTATGTATGTACATGTTATAATAGATATAGTATATGTGATATAAGTGCATATCTGCATGTGTATATCATAGGTACATACACTGTATGTACTATGTAGTAAATGGGTATATGTACTGCTGCTGTATTGTGCTATAGATCAAATACACCTATGTAATAGATGCAGCTTTACTTTGGATCTTTCGATCACAGGCAAAGCTGTTTTCTTGGCACGAGATAAGCATCATTTGGCCGATCTGAGCCATCTTATTCGCCACGAAGCGCCGTACCTGTTCCAGAAGTATGTCCAGGAGTCTCACGGGAGAGATGTCCGGGTCATCGTGGTCGGCGGGCGCGTGGTTGGCACCATGTTACGCTGCTCCACCGACGGGCGCATGCAGAGCAACTGCTCACTAGGTAAAACGCGGCGCGAGTGTTTGTGCACCTTGTCCCCCACCGGGCTCGCGTATAGCCACAGGTCTTCTTGAACTCAGGGCCTCGTGATTGCTTTTTAGCTTAAGGCTGGCGCTCTACCACTTGAACCACACCTCTACTTCCAGCATTTTGCTGGCAAGTTAGAGATAAGAGTCTTAGCAATTTGTCTGCCTTGGCTGACCTTGAACCCAGATCCTCAGATCTCCGCCTCCTGAGTAGCTAGGATTATAGGCGTGAGCCACCACTAGCGCCTGGCTAGAGACACCCTGTTAATTTGAGTCCATTCAAGCTGTGGCCTGATCCATATAGTCGGTGGAGCAGACAAGGCGAATGAGAGCTCATGTGCTGTCTGTCTGTCTGTCTGTCTGCCTGCCTGTCCGTATCCCCCCTGCTTGCTTGCTCTGGAATTTTCCTAGTCCTAATTTCTTAGTGCCCTAATCTAACTCATGCTTTATACATTGCTTTTTTGGTGGTGGTGGTGGTGGTGGTGGTGGGGTTTTTTGTTGGTCGTGGGGCTTGAACTCTGGGCCTTGATGCTGTTCCCCGAGCTGCTTTTGTTCAAGGCTGGTGCTCTACCACTTGAGCCACGGCTCCACTTCTGGTTTTCTGGTGGTTCATGGGAGATCAGAGCCTCACGGACTTTCCTGCCTGGGCTGGCCTTGAACCGTGATCCTCCGATCTCAGCCTCCGGAGTGGCTGGGATGACAGGCGGGGGAGCCCCAGGTGCCAAGCTTGAAGGCCCTCATTTCATTCAGAAAAAAAGCGAGAGAATGAAACCTAACCAAACCCCCTGCGTCTGTGCAGCGCCGTGAAATCCCGCGTGGGTGTATTCCTGGTGGCCGCTTCAGGCCCGCCACCCCCCGGGCACGGCGGTCAGCGAGGGAGGGGTGGTGGTGCAGCCCGTGGGTGGCCCCTCGCCCGGGATGTGCGGAGGCCCCGCGGGTTCGAGTCCCAGCCTTGTCCAGAGCGAGCCCCAGCGAGCCCCGGGTGGCCGCCGCCTGTCCTCCCAGCTGCCCAGGAGGCCGAGGTCGGAGGATCGCGGTGGGAGGCCCGATCTCAGCGAGCGGGAAGCGCGCTGGGGCCCCGGTGGCAGGGCGCCCGCCGATGACCCCCCGGTCCCCCCTTTGTGTCGCGCAGGTGGCGTGGGCATGATGTGCACCCTCAGCGAGCAGGGCAAGCAGCTGGCCGTCCAGGTGTCCAACATCCTGGGCATGGACGTGTGCGGCATCGACCTGCTCATGAAGGACGACGGCTCCTTCTGCGTGTGCGAGGCCAACGCCAACGTAGGTTTCATGGCCTTCGACAAGGCCTGCAATCTAGACGTAGCTGGCACCATAGCGGACTACGCCGCCTCCCTCCTGCCCTCGGGCCGCCTCACCCGCCGCATGTCGCTGCTGTCCGTCGTGTCCACGGCCAGCGAGACGAGCGAGCCCGAGCTGGGGCCCGCGGCCGGGGCGGCGGGCGACCACATGAGCGCCTGCTCCAGCTCCAGCTCGGTCGACAGCGACCCCGAGAGCAGCACGGAGCGCGAGCCGCTGGGCCAGCTGCCCGGGGGCCTGTTCAACATGAACCAGCTGCTAGCCAATGAGATCAAACTCCTGGTCGAGTGACCCAATCGCCCGGCCACGCTCGCCCCAACCCCCCCATTTATTTTTTGGTCCCTCCCCCTCCTCCCCTCCCTTTTCTTTTCCTTATTATTATTATTATTATTATTTCTCCCCCCTCCTCCCCCCCCACTTTTTCTTTTCTTTTCTTTTTTTTTTTTTTTAAAAAACCAACTTGCAATGCTGTTCATGTAGGACGCTCAGGAGAAGAGAACATGAGTAGCGAGAGGAGAAGCATTGACTTTGGTCTTTCCTTGCGCAGCCTCTGCTGCAGGGAGAGGCAGCAGGGTGGGGTCTGGCTAGCGAGATGGGGGCCCTAAGAGCCAACCTGGAAAATTCTGCCCCAGGCCCCTGCTGTGGGACCAGTCCAACAAGGACTCACCTGAGTCCTTGCTGTTGTTTATTTTTTTATACAACCACAACAAATCACCACCACCACCACCCCAAAACCCCCCAACTGTTTGGTTTGGGCCAAAATAGCTCCTAGCCATAACTTTCTGGGCCTGATGTCTATATAGACAGCAGGTGGAGACTTAAGCTGCCTAAATTACCAGCATTTTGCCCAGGCAGATGCCACAATCTGCCATTTTCCCTGTTGGTCCACTAGCAGCCTTGGCTCATTGTTGATTCCATCTCCAGGGGCTCTTCTATTGGAGTTTCTCATTTTTTTGTGTGTGCGTGTGTGTGTTTTGTTTTTGTTTTTGTTTTTGTTTTTTTTTTGTCTTTGGTTCCCCGCCCCCACCCCTTAATTCGGGTGGGAGGGACTGCGTGATTCTCACCAATAAAGTTTGTCCATGACCGAATCGGCATGATTGCATGGTACAGAAGCGGGTGTGAACAGTATTGCAATGTCTGGTGTAGCAGAAGTAACCTGTAGATAAAGTCCCACTAGTCGCTAGGACGTGCATTGGCTTGTATTTGTTCAGTGTTTTAGTCTTTTTTTTTTTTTTTTCTGGAAAGATGATCCGCTCTGTTAATGTTGCTTTTGCATTGCTTTGCTGTTTTAATACATGCAAGTCTTAACATTTCCCTGTTCCACACCTGTCTCTCCAACCACGGCCAAAGCGAAGCGAGCGAGCTGCTCTTGCTGATGACCCGATACTGATCAGAACTGTCCCTGGCAAAGTTTGCCTCTCCCTTGATTTATTTGTGTGGTCGGTCGGTTCTTTTTCTTGTGTGGTGGGTTGGACATTTAAAAGATGAGGACGAGAGGAAGTATTCTTAAGAGGTCCAGAAGGCTTGTTGGGTTCTTCAGGATGGCGCTTCTGCTGCCCGAGGTACACGGACAGCTGCGGTGCTCACGTTCCGTGGATGCACGCACGTGTGGCTGTGTTCTTGCTTTCTTCGTTACCCCAGCCCAACTGGAAGGATAGATCCTAGAGAATGGAGCATGATGGGCAACACAGTTTTTCTCTTTTAATTTCGAAAAAGGGGTTGTTTTTAGCGACTTAGACTCTTCAGCGGGGTAGAGATTCTCACCTAAAGACAACAGAACTGCTTCTTAGGCCTTTGTGTGCACGTGCGTGCGTGCGTGCGTGTGTGTGTGTGTGTGTGTGTGTGTGTGTGTGTGCGTGCGCGTGTGTGCGCGTGTGCGTGTATGTATACGTGGTTTGGTTCCCCCCCTTTGCTTCTAGACTGTTCTAGATTGTTCTAGATTGTTCTAGACTATTCTAGATTGTTCTAGACTGCTCTGGATTGTTCTAGACTGTCAACGATTTCTTCAAGGCTCTGTGCTTTCCTTCAGTGCTATGGCTATGCATTTTCTCTTTTTACATATAGGCCTTGGGGGCGGGGGGGGGGGGGGAGGGTTGTGGGGGCGGGTGGGCGTGATGTTTTTTCCCTGGGAAATTTCCCCGGCCTTCAGCCTTCGATGTTGACCAATCTTCCTAGTCTCTTCAAAAGCCCCAAACCTGCCTACAATATGAGTCTTTTGAACCCTGGCCACAGTACACCCCCCCCCCCCCCCGCCTCCCCCTATTCCCCCTCTCCTGTGGTGGGCACCCGAGGGTCGAAGTGGCCATCGACAGAGCAACGTCACTCAGTTTTTACATGACAGCAGCGAGTTGGCCGCTGCCTTCTAGCCTTCCCACGACTCCTTTTCCTCCAGACGGACCGCACACGTAATTTCGGACACTGCTAGAGAGACAATAATAAAAGATCAGTATTAACCAGCTCTCACAGAGGTTTGATCATGCTTCATTGTATAGTTTTTGCCCCATTTTCCAAAAGGATGTAATAAACAAAAACGTGGTTTCCCCACCCCCCCTCCTCTTTCCCCGTAGAATTAAATACTATTAAAATTGAGTGAAAGGTTGATCGTTGACAAATAGCATAGTAATTTGTGAGCTGTTCTCATTTCACTGCAGAAGAAAGGCACTCCAGACACCTTTTAAAAGGGGAGAGTGATCCCATCTGAAAGAAATAGCCTTTTTCAGGACCAAGTACTTCTGACCATTACCAGAAGGAAATACTTTGGTACTTTTCCCAGACATTCATCTCTTGGTGGATACATACTATTTGGTGTAGAGAAATCAATGAAGAACCGGTTAATCCCATCATCTTGGTGGTGGCTACCTCCTACGACCCACACATTAAATAGGACCCACCAGAGATAGAACACGGTCTCTCCATATAGGTTCATACATTGAAAAGCACAACAAATAGAAAAACCTCTTTATCTTGTGTTGGTGGGGGAAGGGGTCCAGGAGAAATGTAGCTCTGTCCCTGTTTGCCCTTCTACCAAGTTAAGCAGACGGAAGCAGACATATTTCACTGTACTTTCTCTCACTGTTCATATTTTCTGGGCACTATATTCCAACATAGCCAGCAGCCTCTTGGGGAACTTTTACAAAGGCAGGAAGGGTCATTTTAGCAGGGTGATCTTTTTGAATTCTCTCAAATTAAGGTAAAGAACAGATCTTTGTGAAAGAACTCAAAAAGGAAACCCAGCAGATACTTAAGGAATCCTTTTTTTTGGTGTGAATTGCTCTTTCTCATTGTTTTAACCACTTGTATGATCTTTGGGACAATTATGAGATACAGTGTTTTGGTTTTCTTTTTCCCCCTTTTAATCAAACGTGTGTAATAATGATTCCAAAAGCTGACTGAACTGTAAACGTGTTCGTATCTGTTCAAAGTTGTATGGATAAATTGTATTTTTTACAGTAAGTCTTTCGGATACTGCTTTTATGTTCCCCCATGATAAAAACTGGACTTTGAATCTCTCTATCCCTTGGAACTTCCCATTTTTAATAGTCTTTTATCTTTTGGGGGTGCTCTTCATTCATTGGCCCATTCCTCCTGGTTTTTCTCCAATGAACTTTTGAGATCTTTCTGTGTGTGTGCTATCCTAAGAAAACCACCCTGGGATATTTATCGCTGGCTGTCATCCTGCGTGTTATCAGACTATGTGAAGGACACGAGCGACAGCATTGAGAAACCCCACGGACTTTGAGCATCGTCTTCTTTTTCCTCAAGATCGGAGCCATGGAAAAACCAATTCTCTTCATTCAGTTGAACCCCTTATTTGGGGCTGGGGGGAATGGGTGTTACAGACATTGTACTATCAACCCTGTGTCCTGTTTTCTCCTGGCGCACGTGTTTTTTTTGTTTGTTTGTTTTGTTTTGTTTTAAGAAGGTTTGTGGGCTATTTGGCTGATGAGACACAATTCCCTTCTAAGAAAATGTAGGTGCGTAGACAGGTAACCGCTGCTGCTACTGTGTTTGTTTGTTTGTTGACTTTTATTTAAAATGTTGTTTCTGTTGTACTAGGATTTTTTTTAAATGTAATATACTGCAGGATGGATCGCCAGGTTCACTGCTTTCTTTTTTCTTTTTTGTTTTTCTGTTGTTTTTTTGTTTTTTTAAAGCAACAGTTTTGCTTAGCCTCTAATTTAGGTGCCTGAAGAGCTTGGAGTTTAGAATGTTTCAGTAGTGGACAGAAATCTGCTGTTGGAATCTTCTAGTCTTCCAGGTTTCATTGGAAATGGTTTACTTTCATTTGGATTTATTTATTATTATTATTATTATTATTATTGTTTGTGTGTGGTATTTTATTTGCTTTCTTCCCAGTGCCATTTAAAAAAAAAACACACCAAAAACCATGCCATGTGGGGTTGGCTGTCTTAACTCTAGTGACATTTTTTTTTCTATCTTAATGAAAGTTTGACTTTAAAACTTCCTTATATGTTTTGCAATTTATTTTTTAGACCTGTTTTCTAAAAAGAATATTCTTCTAACGATGTGTACTGTTACTGTTCTTTGCCAGCCTTTTCAGGAGCCAAACCCCCCCCCCCAAAAAAAAAAAACTCAAAAAACCAAATACAAACAAAGCAAACATTACCCAGAGAAAAAAAAACTTCCCTTCTTCTTCTTCTTCCCCTTTCCTGATGATGATGATGAGAGAGAGAAGTAATGAGAGCTTTTGGGGGTCAGTACCCCGCTAAGTCCCTCGCCCCTCAATATGGCAGCTACCTAATGAGTGATCATTCTACGATTTGGACCAGGCCCAGCCCAGCCCAGCCCTGCCCGCCGACAGGTAATTTCATTCTAGCTCTTTCTCTTCCACCACTGCCTAACGTTTTGCTTTATTTTCTCAAGTTTGCTTATCTGCGCTTTAACGTCAACCACGGGTTGGCCTACTTCTTACTTGGGGGAAACAAACAAACAAAAAAGATGGTTAATTAAGTATGCCTTGCAAATAATCGGATTCCCAAAGAGCTTTTGGGGTGGTGGGGGGAGATGCAATTGGAATTGATTGGGATTGAAAATCAGATCTTGGGGGGGGTGGATTTTGTTTGTTTGGAACCCTATCCCTGGCTTCCATGTTTCCTTGCTTGGCTGTAGATACGGAAGTATTGACCAAGGGTGACTTTTTCTTTCTTTTTGGCTTTCTTTTTGTTGGGGGGGTCTGTTTATTTCTCCTGTGGTGTGACTCTGGCTGAAGCTTTTTCCAGGGGTTGGTGTTTGGCACACACAATGAGCTCACAGTAGAAAGACATCAATTAGGAATGGACAGGTATGGAAAACTAGAGATTGTTAACAAGGTTCTGCTTACATCTATATGTTGTATTTCTATATGTATAGATTCACTTAGGAGAAAACCTTAGTGAGAGACAGTGGTGACCCACAGATCATAAAGGATCGTGGGGGGACAGCAGCAGAATGAATCCCTGTAGCGCGTCGGACCCCTCCCATTCCTTCTTCTAATAAAGAATGGAGCTGTTTGAGCTGATTGTCAAATTCGTCTGATGACAGCATCAGCTGACCCCAGGGGAGGCGCTAGCCTTTCCCCAAAGATCTGGTGAGCGGAAGTTGGCTGGTGGACACTTTGCCAGCTGCTGGCTGGGCTAGGAGAGGGGTTTGCCCAGCAGATCCCTCCTGGATGCTCCCCGTGAGACTCAGCAGAATGTGGGTGCGCATGGGGTACCCCCACTGGAGCATGACGGGCTTGGCATTCCGCTTTTCCATCGTTACCATTTTGAGGCCGCTCACCTAGCCCATCCACCTTGGCTGCGGTGGTGGGGTTTGGGGAACCTTGGGGTCAGGGGGGTGAACTGTTGTTGTTTTAGGTCTCAGTCAGACAGCCCTGTACCCCAGGTCCCAGAAGCCTCTAGAAGCCTCTAGAAGCATCGAACACGGCGCAAGCCTGCAGCACCAGCTTCTCCTGCTCAGGTGCATCCCCTATGCAGAGGTCAAAGGGCGCATCCCCTATGCAGAGGTCAAGGGGCAGGGCTTGGTGGGGAAGGAGGAGTCAGAGAAGTGATCCCCTTGGGCATTGTCACTAGGGGGGCAGCTTTTAGGGCTATTTCCCTGTCTTTATCTCCTGACATGTTTGTTTTGTTTGGGGGGGAAGGGAGGGGAGGGGAGGAGGTTCTGAATAGTTTTCTCCACATCAAGTTGGGACGACCATTGAAAGAGGGCAGGCCGGAACAAATGGTGGGGAGCGGGGTGAGGGGGGACAGAAGTGGAAACTTGGGTTTTAACCAGCAGGAAATAATGGATGCTGCATGAATGCTGCCGTGCATTTGTCCTCGTTCCGCATCGCCAGTGTCTGGGTGTGCATAGCTCTAGAAAAATGTGTCTTCATGGTCAGTCCTTTTTTTCTTTAATTTCAAAGGACTTCATGAACTTGTGACTCTTTTGCCAAAAAGGAAAGAAAGAAAAAAATACCCATTGCTCTTTATGGGCATGCAAATGCTCCCCTATTTTAAATGCAGGTGACTGCATGCGTTGGTGTTTTAATGCAATCAGCAATCAGCAAGTCCCAAACACTGAAACCACAAGGCAGGTAAACAACCTAATCCCTTAAGTTTCTAGAAGTCTCTCTTGTCTTGATGCATCTTCCCACAGTTCTTTGGGTGGTCTTTGGCCTTCCTGTGTACGGGACGATGTATGGATGTGTCCAATGGAAGGCTAGGGAAGGATCGAGACTAAAACTGAACAGAAGTGTATTTTAGTTAAGATGACGCCCTGCGTGCACATAGCTTTTTTGTTTTAAGGGTTCCTTCTTCCGCATGAGCATCCACCATACAAATGGTTTAGCTTTTCTCTGACTAGGTTGATTACGCCCCCCCCCCCTGATTTTTGGAATTTGGGGGGAGGGTTGTAGGGGGGGGCAAAGATGGAAACATGGGTGCACATGTGCAAATGTGACATGTCAAAGAGGGAGTCCATTTAATCGGGATAGTAAGCGAGAACTTTCTCTATATGCCCTTCTGCTTCAGCAGAGAAATAAACTGATAGGTAGTAGCAGCAGAGAAATCCTTCAGATGGCTGACTTCCGCCTTCCACCTTCTGGCTTCTGCTGTGGCATTTTCCTGGGAGAGGAAGGAGACCAAGACAGATAAAGCAGACATGGAGGCCAGGCCGACTTTTCCCTGGTGAGTGACGGGCCCTGGCAGGCATTTGTGCATTGGGGTTTCATGGTCTATATTCTGTGCGATCACAAATCCTTAGGTTGAATTGAACTTCCAGCTCATTCTTGGTATTGTTGGTGGTGGTGTTCTGCTTGAGTTAGCACATTGATGTATGTATGCAGAAATTATGCTGTAAGTCTGATTTCTTTCTTTGATGATGATGATGATGATTTTCCTGTCTTGGGACTTGAACTCAGGACCTGGGCGCTGTCCCTGAGCCTCTTTGTGCTCAAGGCTAGCACTCTACCACTTGAGCCACAGCTCCACTTCTAGGTTTTCCAGGATCGTGTCTTATAGATACAGAGTTACGGCTTTCCTGCCCAGGCTGGCCTCGAACTGTGATCCTCCGATCTCAGCCTCCTGAGTAGCTGGGATGATAGGCCGGAATCCCTGGTGCCTGGCTTCTCCAATGCTTTAAAGTCTCACTGCTTTGCTCTCCGTTTCCTGTCAACTTGGAGACCGTGTGAACGGTGATTAAGTGAGCATGTTTTCTCCTACAGGTTCTAGAAGTCACCAGAAGGTTCTTGGCTCACCTCCCTGACAGGATGAATGCAGACGGACTTGAGTCAGCTTTTTTTCCAAGCAGAGACCAAGAAAGCTCTAGCCTGTTTAGCCCAGGGTGCTTTCTGAAATAGAAACGACGACACAGCTGAGCGCGGCTGGTTCTTTGGGCCGTGGCGCTCCCACCCGGTCCCGTGGAGACCGGAATTAGTCCCGGTACGTAGCGACTTCAGTTCCACTGGTTTTTCCTAGATTGGGCTCTTCTTGTCCCTCACAGGACTCTACTGGTGTGTCTCCCTGTAGTCTCTCCCCAGTCCTACTGTGTGTGTGTGTGTGTGTGTGTGTGTGTGTGTGTGTGTGTGTGTGTGTGGTGTGTGGTGTGTGTGTGTGTGTGTGTAAAGTCTGCTTTCTGACAAGGTCCTATTTTAGCTCCCAGTCTCCCGTTCCTTCATGGTGCTTGGCCTTTTGGATCTGTTGGGGCCGCTGCAGGACGTTGAGGAGTTCTTGATGAAAATAGCACTAACTGTGCTTACACACTAGCCGAGGGGGTGAGGACGCCATGAGTCACACATGTATTGTGCTGAGCATCGAGAACACTGTTTAATAAATACTGTCCGTTCTGTACATTGTGGCTCGTGATGCTTTATTTTAAGGCTTCTGAGTCTTTGTGTTCTTTCATTTCTTTATTTTTTCCCCTTTGGTCCTGGGATTTGAACTCAGGACTTGGGTGCTGTCCTTGAGTTCTTTTGCTCAAGGCTGGCGCTCTACCACTTGAGCCACAGCACCACTTCCAGTTTTCTGGTGGTTTATTGGAGAGCAGAGTCTCACGGACTTTCCTTCCATGGCTGGCTTTGAATCACGATCCTCAGATCTCAGCCTCCTGAGTAGCTGGGATGACAGGCGTGAGCCACCAGCACCCAGCTCACGTCTGGCTTTTTGCTGGCTAATTGGAGAAAAATCTTGGGAACTTTCTTGGACCCTGGGGTCCCACTGCAGGCCTCAGATCTCAGGCTCCTAAACAGCTGGGATTACAGGAATGACCTACAGTGCCCAAGGCATATACATTTGCATAGAGGTGTTAGAGTAGAATAAAATAGCCAGAAGCTGGTGGCTTGCACTTGTAATCTTAACTACTCAGGAGGCTGAGATCTGAGGATCTCAGTTAGAAGCCAACCCAATTAATCTCCAATAAACCACCAGAAAACCTGAAGTGGTACTGTGGCTCAAGTGGTAGAGCACTTGCCTTGAGCTGAAGAGCTCAGGGACAGCGCCCAGGCCCAGAGTTCAAACGCTAGGATGCTCCCTCCCCCCACCCCACCCCCCAAAAAAAGATAGTGACATCCTTAGGATAGAAGCAGATAGAAGCAGGGAAAGCCCCGTCTCCTGCTGGGTATGGTGGGACATGCCTGTAATCTCGGCTTTGGAGAGGCAAAAGCGGGGACACTGCACAGTTGAGTCCAGCCTGGGCAGTTTAACAACACCAGATCTCAAAAGCTCAGTTATCAGCAATCAGTTTTCGGATACTGAGATAGCAGACAAGACAGATAATACAACCATAAAATAACAGGCAGCCAAGAAAAGAACTCATGGCTGGGATGATAGGAGAATGCTTCTGCACCCAGCCTCTTCTGTTGAGAGGCGGCCCATGATCCCAGGATCCCCCCCCAGCAAGGCCAGGGTGACAGGCCCACCACACCTTGCCCAGCCTTTTGTTGAAGTGGGAGGAGTCTCCACGGTCTGCCAAGGCCCCCATTGGACCACGATCCTCCTATTATAATATTCAGCCTCCTCCTAAGCAGCCGGGATTATAGCCGTGAGCCACTGGTCCAGGACTGCAAGGTCTCTGGATACTGATTAATTGAGGGTTACCACACTTGCGTTACTGTTTTAGGGTGTGGATTCTGGGGCCCTGACATCATCAAATTCTTTGGGTTGCCAAGAATACATTTTGATACAGTGGAGCATGCTACGTTCATCGGATGCTCAGTTCTTTAAACCTAGTCAGCACTGCGGCAAAGGGCCTGAGTTCAAGCAGCAGTACTGCACAAGCTTATACTAGATGGCCTTATTCTAGATTATTCTAGATGGCTGTGTTCTACCTGTGTAGGCTCTCTGGATTTTTTTCCCCCAACAACCTTATTTAAAAAAAGGAAAAACAAGGTCTGGCGCTGGTGGCTCATGCCTGTAATCCTAGCTACTCAGGAGGCTGAGATCTGACGATCGCGGTTCAAAGCCAGCCTGGGCAGGAAAGACCGTGAGACTCCTATCTCCAATAAACCACCAGAAAACCGGAAGTGGCGCTGTAGCTCAAGTGGTAGAGCGCTCGCCTTGAGCTGAAGAGCTGAGGGACAGTGCCCAGGTCCTGAGTTCAAGTCCCAGGATCAACACAAAAATAGCAACTGTGAAAAGATTCTTAACTGTAGGAAACAGGATTAACTTTTTTATTTTTTTGTCAGTCGTGGGGCTTGAACTCAGGGCCTGGGTGCTGTCCTTCAGCTCTTCAGCTCCAGGCTGGTGCTCTACCACTTGAGTCATAGCGCCACTTCCGGTTTTGTGGTGGTTCATTGCAGATAAGAGTCTCTTGGACTTTCCTGCCTGGGCTGGCTTTGAACCACGATCCTCAGATCTCAGGATGACAGGCAGGAGCCATGGGTGCCTGGCTCAGAATTAACTCTTGCTCTAAGAAAATAGGGGGTTGAATATACCTTAGGCAATCATCTAAAAATAGTAATGCTTCCCTAAATTGAGAGTTTGGTCACAGTTTGAGGTCATCTGCTGTGGTCAGGCAATGGATATGTTGAAATGCTCTCCAGCAGACCAAGAATGGCGCTTTAGCTGGGCCCCAGTGGCTCACGCCTGTCATCCTAGCTTTTCAGGAGGCTGGGATCTGAGGATCAAGGTTCAAGGCCCTACTAGGTAGGAAAGTCATTGACTCGTATCTCCAGTTAACCAGCAAAATGCCAACCATGGAGCTGTGATTCAAGAGATAGAGCACCAGCCTGGAGTTTAGAGGTGCAGCCCTAGGACCTGCACCAAAAGAAAAGAAAAAAAGTCCTTTGCTCTCATATAATCAAATCAGCTGAATATCTGGACACGTCCTTGGGGATGATGAGGAAAATCCAGATTCAGTGTTACCATATATGAGCGCATGATAAAAGCCCGAAGGAAAAAAAGTCTACTAACAAGTTAGTATTTCCCAAACAACTTTTTGTTTGTTAATTTTTGGTAGGTCTTGGGGCTTGAACTCAGGGCCTGGGCGCTGTCCCTCAGCTCTTCAGCTCAAGGCTGGCGCTCTACCACTTGAGCCACAGCGCCACTTTGTCTTTTTCTGTGTATGAGGCACTGTGGAATCGAACCCAGGGCCTCATGCATGCGAGGCAAGCACTCTACCAGGGAGCCACCTTACCAGTACTAGTCTTCAGGTTTTTTTTTTTTGTCGGTCGTGGGGCTTGAACTCTGGGCCTGGGTGCTGTCCCTCAACTCTTCAGCTCAAGGCGAGCGCTCTACCACTTGAGCTACAGCGCCACTTCAGGTTTTCTGGTGGTTTATTGGAGATAGGAGTTTCACGGTCTCTCCTGCCCGGGCTGGCTTTGAACCGCGATCGTCAGATCTCAGCCTCCTGAGTAGCTAGGATTACAGGCGTGAGCCACCAGCGCCCGGCTTAATCTTCAGTTTTTCAGTACATTCTCTGTTCCATCCCTCAATTTGTAGGAGAATCCATTTGTGTAAAAACATGCCAAGATTTACATATTTAAATATGACACACACAATGAGTAATAATTCAGTTTATATTGAAGCAGAATTAAATTGTTAGACATTGGTGGCTCACATCTGTAATCTTAGCTACTCAGGAGGCTGAGATCCTGAGGATCACGGTTCAAAGCCAGCCTGGGCAGGAAAGTGGGTGAGACTCTGATCTCCAATAAACCACCAGAAAATTGTAAGTGGCGCTGTGGCTCAAAGTGGTACAGCGCCAGCCTTAAGCTGGAGAGCTGAGGGACAGCGCCCAGGCCCTGAGTTCAAGCCCCACCACTGACAAATATCCAAAGTTGGGCACCTGTGGCTCACGCCTTTCATCCCAGCTACTCAGCAGGCTGAGATCTGAGGATCACAGTTGGAAGCCAGCCGAAGAAGGAAGGTCCATGAGACTATCTCCAATGAAGCACCTAAAAGCTGAAGTGGAGCTGTGGCTCAAATGGTAGAGCACCAGCCTTGAGCACAAAAGCTCAGGGATAGTGCCCTAGAGTTCGTCTCTGGCACTAAAACCTAAAAATGAAAAACAAAACCATATTTCACAAAGATCCTCCATCGTATCCTAGACCAAAGATGGTCTTCCTGGGAAGCAACTGCTAATGTCTGCGCCCACGTGATCTACTCACTGGGTTTATGTAGTTCTCCCCCAGCCCCACCCCAACCCATCCTTCCCCTTTACTCTGTCTCCACCTACTGGACAGAGTCAGAAATGACAGCAGGGTCTCAGTCTCCTGCAAAGTAAAACTTGTTATATATCTTTTGTGTGTGTGTGTGTGTTCTTTTCAAGTATCTTAGCAAAGCCAGAGAGAATAAACGGCAAGACATTTTTTAGAGAGACATTCCTAGCCGGGCTAAGAATGGTGGCTCACTCCTGTCATCCCAGCTACTCAGGAGGCTGAGATCTGAGGATCACGGTTCAAAGCCAGCCCAGGCAGGAAAGGCCCTGAGACTCTGATCTCCAATGAACCACCAGAAAACCGGAAGTGGAGCTGTGGCTCAAGGGGTAGAGTGCCCTCCTTGAGTGAAATCTTGTATTGTTCTGTTCAGCCTTTTTTAAAAGACTTGTTTTAATTGGGTTTAGACGAGCCTTGAGGGGCTTTGATGAAGATCAACCTTCACTCATTTTTATCTTCCTGGAAGGGTCTTTTGAGCACTACATTAGTTCCGGCTGAAGTTATAGTCAATAATACTGGTCTTATACTTCTCCTTGATCTTCGCCACAATGTTGAGGTCCAATTAGACTTTATTCCTTCAATGATGTGCCACACTTCTGCACTTAATTCCTTTTTACTCTTGAAGACTGGGAAGGTAAGTGTAGTATGGTAGTATGTACTCAAAATCCTAGGATTTTGGAGGCTCCGGCTGGAGGATCAAAAGTTGATGCCCACTTGGGTTACACAGCAAGGCCTAAGTACTTTACGTCCTGTCTTAAAAAAAAAAAAGTGGAAAACTAAATGAACCAAAAAGCAAAAGAAAATCACTTTTTAAATAACAGAGGAAAAAACAAAAAAGCCTGGTACAGGTGGTTCACACCTGTCATCCCAGCGACTCAGGAGGCTGAGATCTGGAGATCACAGTTCAAAGCCAGCCCCCGCAGGAGAGTCCGTGAGACTCTGATCTCCAATGAACCACCAGAAAATCAGACGTGGCGCTGTGGCTCAAGTGGTAGAGCGCCAGCCTTGAGCTGAAGAGCTGAGGGACAGCGCCCAGGCCCTGAGTTCAAGCCCCACGATGGACCAAAACAAACAAAAATGACCATGAGGACAAGATGGCGTTACTTGGATCCACTACTGTATTTTAGTTTGAACTTGGACTTCTCAATTGCTCGGCAAGCCCTGTCCCACAACTCCACCCTCCCCCGCCAGCCACTTGAACCACAGCACCACTTCCAGCTTTTTTCTGCTTTTGTGGTACTGAGGGATCGAACCCAGGGCTTCATGCAAGCTAGGCGAGCACTCTACCACTGAGCCACCTGCCCAGCTCACTCTTTGCATTTTTGTCTTGGCTGGCCTCAGACTGAGGGATTCCTAACTTTGCAGCTTCTTGGCTGCCCTGGTGGCTGGAACTACAGCTGTGCACTACCTCACTGGCTTACTGATTGAGATGGGGGGGAGGGGCGGGTTCCTAAAATGTTTGCCCTTGCTGACAGAGTTGACATCCTCTTGATCTCTGCTTCCTCTGCAGGTAAGAATACAGATACGAATCCCTCATCCAACCTCAAAAATAATGGGGCTCTTTCTCTGCCTTTCAAATTATTTTTTCTTTCAATTTTTTCTTCATTATTTACCGTAAAGCTTGTGTATGTGTGTGTTTTGTCAGTCGTGGGGCTTGAACTGTGGGCTTGGGCACTGTCTCTGAGCTCTTCAGCTCAAGGCTGGTGCTCTACCACTTGAGCCACAACACCACTTCCGGTTTTCTGGTGGTTTATTGGAGATCAGAGTCTCACAGACTTTCCTGCCCGGGGTGGCTTTGAACCGTGATCCTCAGATCTCAGCCTCCTGAGTAGCTAGGATGACAGGCGTGAGCCACCAGTGTCTGGCTAAGTAAAGCTTATTATTATTGTTACTATTATTATTTATCAGTTCATTTGAGGAAAAAGGGTCACTGGGAAACTAATGAGAACTACATCTTTATGAGTCAGGATTGGTTAATTATTAAAATTATTAAATGAATCAATTAAATTATTAAAATAAGCTTGGGCTGGGCGCTGGTGCTGTCTTCCTAGCTACTCAGGAGGCTGAGATCGGAGGATCAAAGTTCAAAACCAGCTGGGGCAGTAAAAGTCCATGAGCCTCGTATCTCCACTGAACCATCAACAAGCCAGAAGTGGAGCTGTGGTTTGTGGTTGAAGTGGTAGAGTGCCAGCTTGGAGCAAAAATGCCAAGAACACACACACACACACACACACACACACACACACACAATTTGGGGTTCCTTGCAAGTATCAATTTGCTTCATTTCTTTCCAATTGGCTTTTATGGGGGCCAAATAAAAAAAATTCGGAGCTTTCCTTGTACAGATGTTTCCTAGGGGGAGGGGTAACCCCCCCAAACCAGCACCCACCATTCCTGCTAAACGACTTAGGCAAATGGCCCTCAGTGTTATTCAAAGAATTCAGAGAGCTCAGGGTGATTTGGAAAAGAAAAGACTAATTCCAGGCCAATCCTGGGGGGGGGGGGGAGCCAAACATTTAAAAAGCAAGAGGAGCCCGGGGTGGGGAGAGGGGTGGGTTTTTCTCTGGGGTGGGGGGAACCCCAATTGTTTTTCCTCATTTTCAACCAGAGTACCAGACAGGCTTCCAGCCAACGTAGTGGAAGACAAGGCTTTTCCTATGGATGGTGGCATTCTGGTAAGTTCGATGTGCTGTGGATGTTATTTATTTTGGTGGATCCTGGGATTTGAACTCGGGGCCTTGGACATGGTCCCTGAGCTTTGTCATAAAGGGGGTTCACTGGAGATCAGTCTCATGGACTTTTTTTTCCCTCTCCTGCTCAGGCTGGCTTTGAACTGTGATCCTTGGAACTCAGCCCCCTGAGGAGCTGGGACCAAGAGTCCTTAGTCACCCGTTAGACCTAAGTTTGGAACCATTAGCTCTGTAGCCAGATTTCCCAATTCACCCCCCAGCCAATAGCTGTCACCTTCGGCCTAGCGCCAGAGCCGTGGGGGTTGACTTCTGCTGCTCTTTGGCCTCCCTCAGTTTACCCTCCCGCAATACTGGTGTAACTGGTTCCTAGAAACTGGTCAGAGATCTCACCTGCTGTAAATCTGGCTAGGACCGATTAAAAAACACCCCAGGCAAACTACTCTGTCAACAAGTCTAAATGGATCTAATGTATCCATACGGAGAACTTACTATTACTATTATTTGGCTAGGCTTTTTGTTTGGGTCGGTTGTGGGGCTTGAACTCAGGGCCTGGGCGCTGTCCTTGAGCTCTTTATGCCCAAGGCTGGTTGCTTGCTCTATCACTGTGAGCCACAGCTCCACTTCTGGTTTTCAGGAGTTTCATGGACTTTCCTGCCCAAGCTGGCCTCGAACCACAATCCTCCTATCTCAGCCTCCTGAGTAGCTGGGTTTTGGGCATGAGCTGTCAGTGCCCAGCTTGCTAGGTTATTTTCTGTGTTCTGGGGCTTAAATTAAGGTCTGGGTGCTGACCCTTAGCTTTTCCCACTCCAGTCTGGTATTCTACACGGCTTCCCATCTGACCTTTTGATGGCTGGTTATAGGAGATGAGTCTCACTGACTTTTTAAACTCTGCTGGCTTTGAACCAGGATCCTCAGATCTCAGCCTCTGAAGTTGCTAGAATGACAGGTAGGACCCACGCGTGCCTGGCTAAACCTGAGCTTTTAAAACGCAAAGAGGAAGAGTCGGTTTTCGATGGACAGAACAGCTGGTCAGAGATGAATGAGAGACCAAGACTGGTGCTCCCGCCTGTAATCCCAGCTTCCCAGGAGGCTCAGCTCTGAGGCCCAAGACTCAGAAGACAGCCCAGGCCGGGGGTGGGAAGAAATCCGGGAGCTGGAAACAGAGCTGTGGTTCGCGTGGTGCAGCACCAGCCTGGAGTGGCAAGCACTGTCGGTAACTGAAGGGGCCCTCGAGGCGCAGGCCCCGAGTTCAAGGCTCCGTGCTGGCCCACACCTACCAGAAGGTTCCAGCACCCCTGATTGCGCTGGAATAGTTGATGAGCAGCGAGAAAATCAGAAATAGAGTAAGGTGCCCCCCAGTCCCCCCTCCCCCAGTCCCCCTCCTCCGGCCCCCCCTCCCTCTCCCCTCCCCCTCCCCAGCCCCCCTCCCCCTCCCCAGCCCCCCTCCCCCTCTCCCAGCCCCCCTCCCCCTCCCCAGCCCCCCCTCCCCAGCCCCCCCTCTCCCAGCCCCCCCTCCCCCTCCCCCAGCCCCCCCTCCCCCTCCCCCAGCCCCCCCTCTCCCAGTCCCCCCTCCCCCTCTCCCAGTCCCCCCTCCCCCTCCCCAGCCCCCCTCCCCCTTCCCCAGCCCCCCTCTCCCCCTCCCCCAGCCCCCCTCCCCCTTCCCCGGCCCCCCCTCTCCCCCTTCCCCAGCCCCCCCTCTCCCCCTCCCCCAGCCCCCTCCCCCTTCCCCAGCCCCCCTCTCCCCCTCCCCCAGCCCCCCCTCTCCCCCTCCCCCGTTCTGTTCTGATTCTGCTTTCTTTGGGAAAGTCACTGTGTGTGTGTGGGGGGGGGGGGCTGGGGGATCCCCGATTTCCCTTCCCGCCTTCTGGGAGTGGGAGCCGGGGAGGTGAACACACGCCCCCCCCCCGGCCTCCCCGGCTTCCAGATGGTTCCTTTGGTGCTGGCGGCGCCTCCGCCGCGCCCGCCTGGAATCCCGGCTCAGACCCCGCAGCCCCCCGCGACCCCACAAAGGAGCCGGACGGAGGGAGACAAAAACCGACCCCGGCGCGCGCGCGCGCGCGTCCCCTGCAGGCCGGCCCCCGGCGAGCGCGGAGCGCCTGCGCGTGCGCCTGCGCGTGCGCCGCCCGGGCGGGAGGGGGCGGGCCCCGGAGCGCCTGCGCCTGCGCGTGCGCCGCCCGGGCGGGCGGGGGCGGGCCCCGGAGCGGCGTCGCCATGGCGACGGGCGCCGGCAGGAAGCGGGCGCGCGGAGGGGGCGGGGCGGGGGCGGGGCCCGCTGCCCCGGAAGCACCTCCGCCCCCTCCCCCCGCGCGGCCGCGGCGCCCCCGGCCCGCAGCCCCGCCCCCTCCGCGCCCACCGCCGCGGGCCCCGGGCCGGAAGTGAGCGGCCCCGGCGCCAGCCCGGACGCCAGCAGCGGAGCGGGGCGGGGCTGCGGGCGCTCGTCCCGGCCGGGTCCTCCCCGGAGCGCGGGGAGCGGCGCGGGGCGCCCGCCGCGCACACCCCGCCCGGCCGCGGCCCCATGCGCGCGGACGCCCCCCGCCTCGACGCGGGAGCCGAGGTAACGGGGGCGGGGGGCCCTTTCTCTGCGCCCCGCGCCCCCTCCCCCCCTTTGTGCCCGTCCCGGGACTTGAACCCAGGCCCTGGCGCGGATGGTCGGCGCCGGGCCTCGAACCGCGATCCTCGGGCCTCAGCCTCCCCCCCCCCCGGGGGAGTACCCCGGATGACAGGCCCGCCCCCCCCCCCAGCCTGGACCCCACCCACGTGGTGACCTTTCCACTTCCTGGCAACTTTCTGGTGCGGGCTGGCCTCGAACTCACGGCCTGGAGTCCCCGACTTCTCTCTCGATTTGTGTCTCCCCCCCCCCTCAAGGCTGGGGCTCCACCGCGCGCGCCACGGCTCCACTTCCAGCTTCTTGGCCCCCTGGAGGCCTCCCCGGACTTTCCCCGCCCGGCCTGGCTGTGAACCGTGATCCTCTGGATCTCCAGCCCACCTGAGTGGCGCGGAGCTGGCAGGCCTGCGCCCCCAGCCACGGCAGGCCCGCGCTTTTTGCTTTTCTAGTTTGACTCTGACCCGTTCCCTTCTTTCTCCCTCCCCACCAGTTTCCTGCCTTCGCTCTGTGGTGTTGATCTGTGGATAGATTTATAGCTTCCATAATTGATGATCATTTTTTTTTGGGGGGGGGATAGACTTCTGGGGGGGTCTTGGTCTGTAATCCAGCTTCATTTCCATATTTGAATTTGTGTGTGGGGGAGAATGAAATTTGGGGGAGCTGATGAGTGATAGCAACAATGATGAGGCGATGTCTAGAGAAAGGAATGAATGATTCCCCTTGATGCTCCTGTCTCCTAAGCGAACCCTTAACCCCCTTTTTTCTGCCCATGCTCATTGATAGGGTTCAGGGGTCTGTGTCTGTTGAGTGCATCTTTTGGAGCAGGTAGATTGGAGCTGGGGCTGAGAAGATTTCTTTCTGGCTCCCTTTTGGATTAAGTCCCCTAAGTTGGTAGTGATTTTTTAATGAGGCTGAAGGGATGGGGGGATAGAGTTCTTGGGGGTGCAGGGAAGAAGGGGGGGAGTATGACACTGGGAAGGAAATAAAAGCAAATCTCAACTTCATGATCCAAACCAAAGGGTTTCATTGCTAATTTTCTTTTGCCAATCATGGGGCTTGAACTAGGGGCCTGGACACTGTCCCTGAGCTCTTTTGCTCAAGGCTGGCAGTTTGCAAACACTTTGAGCCACAGCGCCACTTCCGGTTTTTCTGGCGGTTCATTGGAGATAAGACTTTGAATTGCGATCCTCAGATCTCAGCCTCCTA
The DNA here is from genome assembly GCF_024711535.1 of Dipodomys merriami. Classification (NCBI taxonomy): domain Eukaryota; kingdom Metazoa; phylum Chordata; class Mammalia; order Rodentia; family Heteromyidae; genus Dipodomys; species Dipodomys merriami. The sequence continues at coordinate 786,546 of NW_027204993.1, read as the reverse complement.
TAGTTGGGATTACAGGCGTGAGCCACCGGCCCTGTTCCTTTGTTATTTACTTTGTTATTTGTTATTTACAGCCTGTTTGTTTGGGATGCAGTTTCTTAGGTAAAATAACAGATAAGAAATAATAAAAATACGATACAATAATAATAAAAGTGGTGGCATCTCTTAGGGATGTTCTTGGTTGCGTTTACATTTTAAAGCAAAGACTGTGTTGGTGATCTAGTATTTCTTGGTGGCCCAGTGTCTTAGAAGAAGAAACTACGATGAACGTCTTTTAAGTTTCACAAAATAGGAAAATGTAAGAAAAAGTAAACTGTCACTTTTTGGGGGGGCTGGTCTTGGGACTTGAACTCAGAGCCTGGGCACTGTACTTGAGCTTTTGTGCTCAAGTCTGGTGCTCTGCTGCTTGAGCCACCGCTCCCCTTCCAGTATTTCGCTGGTTCATTGGAGATAAAGTCTCATGGACTTTCCAGCCCAGGCTGGCTTTGAACTGTGGCCTTCAGTTCGCAGCCTCCTGAGTAGTTAGTGTTAAAGCACCTGGCTAAATTATTATTATTGCTTTTTAAATGACAGCCAGAATGACTAAATCAAAATGATTTTTTTTTCTTTCTTTTCTGTCGGTCGTGGGGTTTGAACTCTGGGCCTGGGCGCTGTTCCTCAGCTCTTCAGTTCAAAGTGAGCATTCTACCACTTGAGCTCCAGCACCACTTCGGGTTTTCTGGTGGTTGATTGGAGAGAAGAGTCTTTGAATTGTGATCCTCAGCTCTCCTCCTCTTGAGTAGCTGGGATTACAGGCGTGAACCACCAGTCCCTCCCTGCCCACCAAATGATGCCTTTTGAGACAATGATTCCTTTTCCAAGGTGGATGGGACTGAATGTGGCTGTGTGATTGTATTGCATCCTGGGAGTTCTGGGCTCTACTGCAAGGTCTGGAATAACTTTGAGATTAACCAGGGAAACTCCCCTATCAGGAGCCTGAAAGATAAATCGGGAGCTGGTGCTCACACCTGTAATCCCAGTTTTTTAGGAGGCTGGGGTCTGAAGGATCACGCCTCCAAGCCAGCCTGGGCAGGAAAGCCAGTGAGACTCTTTTATCTCCACGTAACCAGCAAAAAGCCAGAAGTGGAGGTGTGGCTCAAGTGGTAGAGCACCATCCTTGAGCAAAAAATAAAAAAAGTTCAAAGGAACAGTTCCTGAGCCTTGAGTTCAAGTCCCAGCACAGCTACAGAAAACAAAACAACCCCGAAGGATCTGTCTGGGAGCCAGGAGTAAAGTGGATTTGGTGTTCTTCCCATGTAGGAGTTGAGGTGGAGCCGCATCCCCGGGCACCGCACACCTCTATCATGGAGACGGAGAGCGAGCAGAATTCCAGCTCTGCCAGCAACGGTGCCAGCTCGGGCAGCAGCTCCCGGCCCCAGATCGCACAGATGTCCCTGTATGAGCGGCAGGCGGTGCAGGTGGGTGCCATGAGTTGGGGGGACGTAGGGGGGTCCCCCTCCATTTCTTCCCAGCAGTCGGGTCAGGGCCCGCCCAGCTGCAGCCTCTTGAGAAGTTGCCAGGAAGTGTGTGTGTGTGTGTGTGTGTGTGTGTGTGTGTGTGTGTGTGTGTGTGTGTGTGTGTGTGTGTGTGTGTGTGTGTGTGTGTGTGTGTGTGTGTGTGTGTGTGTGTGTGATCCGGGATCCTCGGGAGGCTGAGATAGGAGGATCGTGGTTCAAAGCCAGCCCAGGAGAATCTGTGAGACGATCCATCAAAAAGCTGCAAGCGAGGCTGTGGTTCAAGTGGTAGAGCGTCGGCCTTGAGAAAGAAAGAAAAAGGAAAAAAAAAGCCCAGGGACAGCACAGCGCTCAGGCCCTGAGTTCAAACCCCAGGACCGGCACATACAAAGCAGATAAAATGGACTTTGAATGGTGTTTATATAAACAATCGGTTAGCACGATGCTGTAGAAACCTGACAACTCCAACTAGTTGAAAATTCACCTATTGTCGGTCGTGGGGCTTGAACTCAGGGCCTGGGCACTGTCCCCGAGCTCTTCAGCTCAAGGCTGGCGCTCTACCCCTTGAGCCACAGCGCCACTTCCAGTTTTCTGGGGGTTCATTGGAGATAAGAGACTCCTGGACTTTCCTGCCTGGGCTGGCTTTGAACTGCGATCCTCAGATCTCAGCCTCCTGAGTAGCTGGGATGACGGGCGTGAGTGAATTCTTTAGAAGCTAGTCTTCATTTTTCTTTTCCTTCCTTTCTCTTCTTTTCCTTTTGTCTTTCCTTCCTTCCCTGGATTCATCCTTCCCTCCTTCCTCCCTTCCTTTCTCTCCTTCCTTCCTTCCTTCCTTCCTTCGTTTTCTGGAGCTTGAACTCAGGGCATTAATACTCTCGCTTGACTTTCTCACTTGAGGCTAGTGCTCTACCACTTGAGCCGCACCTCCATGTGTGATTTTTGCTGGTGAATTGGAGTGAAGAGTCTCTTCTTGGCTTTCTCTGCCCAGATGATCCTCTCAGCTCCTGCCTTCTAGGATTCCAGCTGGGAGCCGAGCGCCCAGCTGACTTTTCCTCATTTGCCTATGAGATCCTATTTATCCCTCAATGCCCAGTTCCTGGCAGGTGATCAGGACTTAGGAGTTGGAACAGGAAGAGGGTCAGGCCACATGGAGTACAGTCTCCCGTCTCCTCCGTTCCTCTGCCTCCTTCCAAGATTACAGGGAGTGGCGGAGAGCCAGAGCCCGGCGTGCTGGGCCCGGTCTTGTCCTTGGGTCCTGTCCGTGGACGATCCGCCCTGAGTCTCGCATGCTGTCTGTCTGTTTTCGCAGGCGCTGCAGGCTCTGCAGCGGCAGCCCAACGCCGCGCAGTACTTCCACCAATTCATGCTGCAGCAGCAGCTGAGCAACGCGCAGCTGCACAGTCTGGCCGCCGTCCAGCAGGTGAGCATGCGCGGGAGGGAGGGAGGGAGGGAGGGAGCGGGCACGTGACCATGCCAGGGCCTTCTGCCCACCCGGAGCTGTCCATCCTCCAGGTTAAGAAGTGGAGGAGCTCCATGGCTGCTGGTGCAGCTGGAAGGTGCTGTGCGCACCCCTGTCATCCCAGCTACTCAGGAGGCTGAGATCTGAGGATCGTGGTTCGAGGCCAGCCCGGGCAGGAAAGGCCATGAGCCTCTTTTATCTCCCATGAACCCAGAAAACCGGAAGTGGTGCTGTGGCTCAAGTGGTTGAGCGCCAGCCGTGAGTGAAAGAGCTCAGGGACAGCGCCCAGGCCCTGAGTCCCAGGATCAGCACCCAAAAATGGGAGAGTCACCTTGTAATGGTTGAATGACTGATGGAGATCTGGGGTGTGCAGTATGGCTGCCACTAACCACGTGGAGAGAGAGAATGTGTGTGTGTGTGTGTGTGCTGTGTGCGCACGCGCTCACACACATCTGCCAGAACTTGGGGCCTGCGCGCTGTCTCTTGAGTTTCTTTACTCAAGGCTGGTGCTCTACCACCTGAGCCACACCCCCACTTGCAGCTTTTTAGCTGGCTGATTGGAGGTAAGCGTCTTGGATTTGTCTGCCTTGGCTGGCATTGAACCTGTGGCCTCCTGAGTGTCTAGGATGACCGGTGTGAGCTCCGGGCCGAGTTCCGCATGTAGCTCTTGAGCACTTGAAGTGTGGCGAGTCCAAACTGAAGTACAAGTGTACACATAAGGATTCATAGCATCTCCAGCAATAGGTATATATACATAATGTACAGTATATAATACAGTATACTGTGCTATATGTAGGATATACTATAAATGAACTATATATACTACATACATGAAGTACTATAAGTGATATAAATTATAGTGTACAGAACAAATTTACAGTACACATAAATGTATTTTTTTTTAACTGTATTTTTTTTGGTCTTTTTTTTGGTGCTGGGGATCGAACCCAGGATGTTGCACTTGCTAGGCAAGTGCTTTGCCACTGAGCTACATCCCAGCCCCATAAATGTATTTTTATTTATTTATTTATTTATTTTTGTCGGTCGTGGGGCTTAAACTCTGGGCCTAGGTGCTGTCCCTGAGCTCTTCAGCTCAAGGCTGGTGCTCTACCACTTGAGCCACAGCACCACTTCTGATTTCTGGTGGTTTATTGGATGGAAGAATCTCATGGACTTTCCTGCCTGGGCTGGCTTTGAACCGTAATCCTCAGATCTCAGCCTCTTGAGTAGCTAGGATGACAGGCGTGAGCCACCAGCACCCAACTGATAAATGTATTTACTAGTATAAATATATACTAAATACATAGTATATGTGTTAAATATATACTGTTTAAATATACATACTTATACAGTAATGTATATTTACTATACGTCTATACTATGTGTAGTTTGACATACATATATGTTTCCTATGCTTACTATAAATCTATGATACACTGTAAGCATATAGTATATATAAATATATACTAAACACTGTATATAGACAGTAGTAAATCTATTTATAAATACTATGTATTCTACAGTATATCTATATACTATAGATCTGGTGTATATGTTTCTAGATACAGTGTAAATATCTATAGTACAGAGCATACATTTAGTATATGTAGTGTATCTGTATTACAGATGGAGCATATGTAATATAGTGTATATGTACTGTATATAGTGTATATGTATCTATCGTACGTCTACAGTATAGTACGTTTATAGTATGTCTGTGATATGCTCTGGTACCTGTACTAGCTGCTGTAGTGTATGTTTATGCTACGTATATACTAGCACATCTACCTATATCGTACGCCTGTATCTGTAAGGTACCCATTGTTTAATAGTCATATAATGTCTATGATATACTGTGAATGGACACACATAAAATTACTGAAGCCCACAGCTTGTGTTGCTTCTTGGCACACACGCAGGTGTGCACACGACTCGCGTGCACTTGAGTGAGCTGGCTGTGTTCTGGCCGTAGCTCCTGGTGGACTCGGGTGAGACATGGGAGCCGGGCGGCCGGCGGGCCCCGGGCCCTGTGTGCAGCGGCCGGGCTTGGCCTGTGCGGACCTGCGCTGCTGCGGTAGTGGGTGTGTGTTTCCCTGTCCGGAAGGACTGTGCTGTGAGTGCTATCAGGGAGACGAGGCTGCTCCTCACGTCTCCCTCCGTCTCCCCTCACAGGCCACGATCGCTGCCAGCCGCCAGGCCAGCTCCCCGAACCCCAGCACCGTGCAGCCGCAGCAGGCCTCCACCACCCAGGCCTCCGTGAGTTCCCCTCCCACCTGGCCTCCTCCCTGATATTTGCCTTGCCCGGCTCCTCTCAGAACGTTGATCTCACCATGTTTACTAAGCTAGCTTGGAAATTTCTTGCTTCTCCCCCCTCCTTTTGTGCCTATACTGGGACTTGAACTCAGGACCTTGGTTTTTCCCTTCCACCCCCTCAAGGCTGGTGCTCCACCACTTGAGCCACAGCTTTCTTTCCGGGTTTTTGGAGGCGAGAGGTTCACAGCCTGGCCTCGGATCTCAGCCTCCGGGGTAGCTGGGATGACAGGCGTGCACCACAGCGCCTGGCTTCACCTTTCCTTTGACCGGTTTTCTTGGTGTGCCTCACAGATGAACGTGGCCACCACGTCGGCCGCCCAGCTCATCAGCCGATCCCAGAGCGTGAGCTCGCCCAGTGCCACCACCCTGACCCAGTCTGTGCTGTTGGGCAACACCACGTCCCCCCCGCTGAACCAGTCCCAGGCCCAGATGTACCTGCGGGTAAGTGTCACAACCGGCCTGGGCCAGGGCCGTGGGTTCGCATCCTGCTTTCGCTGCTCAAGGGTTGAGCGACAGCTCTTTGACGCTTCCTTAGCTGTTTGTTTCTGGTGTGGGGAAGGAAGCCAGCCTGCCATGGGCACCAGCCTCCAAGCTGCAGAGCTTTTTTAAAATGCTGATCCTGGGTCTTGAACTCTGGGCCTGGGCGCTGTCCCTCAGCTCTTCAGCTCCAGGCCAGCGCGTTACCCCTTGAGCCACAGCGCCTCTTCCCGTTCTCATTGGAGATAATCTCGCAGGCTTCCCTGCTCCAGGCTGGCTTTGAACCGGGATCCTCAGATCCTCTGGGTATCTGGGATGACAGGCACGAGCCACCAGCGCCTGGCTGAAAGCTGTTTTCTTTACCTCTGTTTACCCAGATACTTAGTGACCCCTGGTATGTGTAGCGGGGCTCCAGGATTATATTGCTAGAAGATTCGCCCTTAGTGTGAAAGGTCGTCTAACATTTAAACTTAGGGCTCGAGTACAAAATCTTTTTTTTTCAGTGCCAGTACTGGGGCTTGAATCAAAGTTAGTTGGTTAGTGCTCTACTACTTGAGCCACAGCTGCACTTCTGGCCTTTTGCTGGTTCACGGGAGCTAAGGATCTCATGGACTCTTGCTGCCTGGGCTGGCTTTGAACTGTGATCCTCAGCTCTCAGCCTCCTGAGGGGCTGGGGGGACAGGCGGGAGCCTTGTCTTCTCGCTGCTTCCGGCTCCTTTACCCCCCTTCCTGCTCTCCTTGTCAGCCACAGCTGGGGAACCTGTTACAGGTAAACCGGACCCTGGGTCGGAATGTGCCTCTCGCCTCCCAGCTCATCCTGATGCCCAACGGGGCGGTGGCCGCGGTGCAGCAGGAGGTGCCCTCGGCCCCGGCCGCCCCGTCGCCCGGAGTCCACGCAGACCCCGACCAGGTCAGTGGCGGCCCTGCTGGCCGGCGCCCGCCTCCCGCCACCGCTTCCGCTGCTCTCCCTCCTCCCCCTCCTCCCTTCCCTTTCTCCTTCTCCTTTCCTGCCACTGTCCATTCCTTTCCTGCCTTTTTCTTGTCCCTTTCCTTTCCCTTTTCACTGTGTCCCTTTCTTTCTCTTCCTTCTCTTTTTTCTTTTCCTTTCCTTCTCCTTTCAAGCCCTTTTCCTTTTCTTCTCCTTCCCTTCCCCCTTTCCTTTCCTTTTCCTTTTCTCCTTTCCCCTTTTCCTTTCCTTCCCCTTCTCCTTCCTTTTCCTTTCTCTTTCCTTTTCCCTTTGCTTCTCTCCCATCAATTTCCTTTTTCCTTTCCTCTTCCCTGTGTTTCCTTCTCTTTCTTACTTCCTCCCTGTCCCATTCCCAACCCCTGCAGTGCGTGGATCCCTTTCCCACGCTGCTTTCATTTCAGAGAGAAGAGTAGGATTCCCTCACATAATGTCCATCTGGAGAATGTTGCTTTATTTTTTTGTGCTGGTGCTAGGACTTGAACTCAGGGCCTAGGTGCTGTCCCCTTAAAGCTTGTTCACTCACGGCCGGGGGTCTAGTACTTCCCGGAGGCACGCCTCCACTCCCGACTCTTGGCGGGCTCCTGGGAGATGAGACTCACACAGGCTCGCCAGCCTGGTTGGCTGTGAACCGCGATCTTCCCGGCAGCCTCCTGAGTGGGCTGGACTGCAGGTGTGAGCGGCTGAGCAAAGGCCCGTGTGCAAATGTGTTCCAGGTGCAGAACTTGGCGGTGAGAGCGCAGCAGGCCTCAGCCCCCAGGGCCCAGATGCCAGGCCCCGCGCCCCAGGCCGTGGCCCCCGGGGCCTCCCCGGCGTCGGCGCTGTCCCAGGCCTCCAGCCAGGCCCTGGCCGTGGCCCAGGCCGCTTCGGGGCCTTCGGGCCAGTCCGTGAACCTCAGCCAGGCTGGCGGCGGTGGCGCGAGCGGCCTGCCCGGGTCCCTGGGCCTCGGGGCGGGCGGCCAGGCCCCCGGGGGCTTGGGCCCGATGCCCTCGTCCGCCTTGGCCGGGGGCGGCTGCCCCAGGAAGGGCACCGGGGTGGTGCAGCCCCTGCCCGCGGCCCAGACCGTCACCATGAGCCAGGGCAGCCAGACCGAGGCGGACAGCGCGGCTGCCAAGAAGGCCGAGGGGGACGGGGGCGGCCCGCAGAGCGTCGGCGTGAACCTGACCCGCACGGCCACGCCCGCGCCCAGCCAGACCCTCATCAGCTCCGGTGAGTGAGTGAGCCCGCGCCCTCCCTGCGGGGCGTGGGCCTAGGGCCGGGCAGGCGCTGACCACACCGGGACGGACAGCGCTGCAGCGGGCTGCCCTGTCCGTTGGGGTGGTCCTGTGCTGGTCCTGGGGCCGGAACTCAAGGCGCAGGCACTGTTCCGGAGCCCTCTGTGCTTTAAGTGCTCACACCTGCAACCCCAGCTACTCCGGAGGCTGAGATCCGAGGCCAGCCAAAAGTAGGAAAGTCTGTGAGACCCTCAGCTCCCAGTAAACTCAGAAAAACCCCGAAGTGGCGCTGTGGCTCAAGTGGTAGAGTGCCCGCCCTGACAGCGCCAGGGCCCTGAGTTCAAGCTCCAAGATTGGCAAAAAGATTTAAAAAAAAAAAAAGACGAGCACTCTATCGCGTGAACCACAGTTCTGCTTCCAGCTTCTTTTGCTGGTTCACTGGCGATCAGAGCCTCAGGGATGGTCCTGCCCGGGCTGGCTTCCTGCGGCCTCTCAGAGCTCCGCCTCCGGAGTAGCTGGGATTGCTTACAAGTGTGAGCCACGGCGCCCAACGTTTAACATGTGTACTTTTTTTCCTTGGTCGTGGGGCTTGAACTCAGGGCCTGGGCGCTGTCCCTCGGCTCTTCAGCTCAAGGCGGGCGCTCTACCACTTGGGCCACGGCTCCACTCCCGGTTTTCTGGGGGTTCGTGGGAGATCAGAGGCTCGCGGACTTCCCCGCGTGGGCCGGCCTTGACCCGCGATCCTCCGATCTCAGCCTCCCGCGTCGCGGGGGTGGCCGGCGGGGGCCAGGCGCCCGGCTGTAGATTGAAGTGTGCGTGGTGTGCGTGGTGGGGCCCGGGAGGGCCGCCGTGCGCAGTGTCCGTGGACGCTGGAGCTGGGGGTGGGCGGGGTGGGGTGTGTGCGATCCTGACCGGTCCCCCCCCCCCCCCCCGCAGCCACGTACACGCAGATCCAGCCGCACTCGCTGATCCAGCGGCAGCAGCAGATCCACCTGCAGCAGAAGCAGGTGGTGATCCAGCAGCAGATCGCCATCCACCACCAGCAGCAGTTCCAGCACCGCCAGTCGCAGCTGCTGCACACGGCCACGCACCTGCAGCTGCAGCCGCCGCAGGCCCCGGCCGTGGCCTCCCCGCAGCCCCCGCCGCTGCCCCCCGCGCCGCCCGGCGCGCCGCCCGCGCAGGCGCAGCCCCCGCCGCCGCCGCCGCCCGCGCAGGCGCAGACGCAGACGCAGACGCAGACGCTGGTGGTGCAGCCCATGCTGCAGGCCGCGCCGCTGCCGCCGCTGCCCGACGCCAAGGCGCCGGTGCCCATCCAGGCCAAGCCCGCCGCGCCGCCCAAGCCGCCCGCGCCCGGCGCCGCCAAGCCGCCCGCCGCCGCCGCCGCCCCGCACATCCCCGTGCAGGTGGTGGGCGCGCGGCAGCCGGGGCCCGCGCACGCGCAGGCTCTCGGCCTGGCGCAGCTGGCGGCCGCCGTGCCCGCCGCCCGCGGCCCGCCCGGCCCCGGCCCGCCCGGGCCCGCGCTCGCCGCCGCCTCGCCGCCCTCCGCGCAGGCGCCCGCGCCCGGCCCGCCGCAGGAGCGCGCGCAGCCCGCGCCCACGCCGCCCGGGGCCCCCGCCGCCGCCGCCGCCTTCTACCTGCAGCCCGCGCACCTGCCGGTGAGTGAGCCCCGCACGCACGCACGCACGCACGCCCGCCCGCCGCCAGCCGCCGCGCTCGCTCGTGCGGGGCCTGGTTGGGGCTGGCTTGAGCTCGGCCTGCGCGCGGCCCTCCCCGTTAGCACGAGCCGGCGCCACGTCCGGTTCTGGGGTTCTGGAGATGAGAGGCGCGGGGCGCCCCGGCCGGGCTGCCGAGACCCGCGCTCAGCCTCCTGCGGGCCGGGGCCGGGCGGAGCGGGGCGGGGCGCCGAGGGCGGGGGCTGGGCGCGGCGCGTGCGTGGCGGGGAGGCGGGTGCTGGGCGGGGAGGCGTGGCGTGGCGGGGGGACGGGGCTGGGCGGGGAGGCGGGTGCTGGGCGGGGAGGCGTGGCGTGGCGTGGCGGGGAGGCGTGGCGTGGCGTGGCGGGGAGGCGGGTGCTGGGCGGGGAGGCGGGGCGTGGCGTGGCGGGGAGGCGGGTGCTGGGCGGGGAGGCGGGGCGTGGCGTGGCGGGGAGGCGGGTGCTGGGCGGGGAGGCGGGGCGTGGCGTGGCGGGGAGGCGGGTGCTGGGCGGGGAGGCGTGGCGTGGCGGGGAGGCGTGGCGTGGCGTGGCGGGGAGGCGGGTGCTGGGCGGGGAGGCGGGGCGTGGCGTGGCGGGGAGGCGGGTGCTGGGCGGGGAGGCGGGGCGTGGCGTGGCGGGGAGGCGGGTGCTGGGCGGGGAGGCGGGGCGTGGCGTGGCGGGGAGGTGGGGCGTGGCGTGGCGGGGAGGTGGGGCGTGGCGTGGCGGGGAGGTGGGGCGTGGCGTGGCGGGGAGGTGGGGCGTGGCGTGGCGGGGAGGTGGGGCGTGGCGTGGCGGGGAGGCGGGTGCTGGGCGGGGAGGCGGGTGCTGGGCGGGGAGGCGGGGCGTGGCGTGGCGGGGAGGCGGGGCGTGGCGTGGCGGGGAGGGAGGCGGGTGCTGGGCGGGGAGGCGGGTGCTGGGCGGGGAGGCGGGGCGTGGCGTGGCGGGGAGGCGGGTGCTGGGCGGGGAGGCGGGTGCTGGGCGGGGAGGCGGGTGCTGGGCGGGGAGGCGGGGCGTGGCGTGGCGGGGAGGCGTAGCGTGGCGTGGCGTTGGCGGGGCGTGGCGTGGCGTGGCGTGGCGTGGCGTGGCGTGGCGTGGCGGGGCCGCTTGTCCGCTTAGGAACCGAGCTCAGCCTCGTCACTCGGCGCCCGGGTCGCGCAGCCGCCCTGGCCTCGCCGTGGCCGGTGACGGGCGCCGTCTGGTCCCGCTTAAGTCCCACGGAGGAGGCGCTGCGGCCGGTGCAGATGGGGGCTGTGCGCAGCGGAGGGGTGTGCGCGTGGAGAGGTTGCGGTGGGTGTGGGGGTGAGTGGAGGGGTGTGCGGGTGGGAGTGTGTAAGGTGTGGGTGTGGGTGTAAGGTGTGGGACTGGGGTGTAGGGCGGGAGTGTCAGGTGTGGGGGTGTAAGGTGTGGGACTGGGGTGTAGGGCGGGGGTGTCGGGTGTGGGACTGAGGTGTAAGGTGTGTGTAAGGTGTGGGGGTGTCAGGTGTGCAGTAGGGGTGCAGGGCGGGGGTGTCGGGTGTGGGGGTGTCGGGTGTGCGGGTGGGGATGTCAGGTGTGGGGGTGTCGGGTGTGCGGGTGGGGATGTCAGGTGTGCGGGGGTGTCGGGTGTGCAGTGGGGGTGTAGGGCGGGGGTGTCGGGTGCGGGGGTGTCGGGTGTGCAGTGGGGGTGTAGGGCGGGGGTGTCGGGTGTGGGGGTGTCAGGTGTGGGGGTGTCGGGTGTGCGGGTGGAGGCGGCGCAGGGGTGGGTGCGCATGCGCACTGAGCGGCTCTTGGCTCCGCAGGTGAAGGCGCCGTCGCTGGCGCTGAAGCGCAAGGCCGAGGGCGAGGAGGAGCGGGCGGCGCTGCCGGGGCGCGCGGAGGACAAGGGCGGCCTGGGCCTGGGCCTGGGCCTGGGAGGTCAGTGTCCGTCCCCTTGGGCCTGGGGTGGGGGGACGCGGGCGGGGCGCGGCCCTGACCGCCGCCCTGGCTCCTCCTGCAGAGAAGGCGGAGGCCGCGGCGGGCGGCGACCCGGAGCTGGCGGGCCTCGGCCTCGGCCCCGCCGCCCCCGCGCCGCCGCCCTCGCTGGCGCTGGTGCCGCGGCCGGCCGGGGACTCGCGGCCGCCGCAGGCCATCGTCAAGCCGCAGATCCTCACCCACATCATCGAGGGCTTCGTCATCCAGGAGGGGGCGGAGCCGTTCCCGGTGAGGGCGGGGCCTCCCGGGAGGGCGGGGCCTGGGCGGGCCTTTCCTATGGAGGGCAGGGCGTGGGCGGGGCTTTCCTTGGGTGGGCGGAGCCGTTCCCGGTGAGGGCGGGGCCTGGGCGGGGCTTTCCTTGGTGGGCGGGGCCCCATGGGTGGGCGGGGCCTCGGGCCCTGAGCGGGGACAGGGACCGGTGCCCCGCTCTCGTGTTAGGCTTGCTCACGCAGGGCGGGCGCGGTACCCCTGGAACCGCACCTCATTCCTGGCTTTTTGCTAAGTGGAGCTGAGGCTCCTGGGCTTTCCTGCCGGAGCTGGCTTTGAACCGCCGCCCTCCGTTCTCGGCCCCGCAGCGGGGATGCCGGGCGTGGAGCCGCTGGAGCGAGGCCTTGGCACGGACCTCCCTCCGCGCCGCCCTGCGCTGTCAGCGGGCGCTCTGCCGCCCGGCCCCGCCTGCAGCCCCAGCTGTTGCCGGGTCATGTCTGGCCCAGCCCGGCCTCCCTGCGGCGGGGGCACGCTGGCCGGGTCGGGGTCGGGTCGGGGGCTCCGAGGGGCCGGGCGGGCCTCCCTCACCCAGACCCTCGGCAGGTGGCGTGCTCGCAGCTGCTGAAGGAGTCTGAGAAGGCGCTGCAGACGGGCCTCCCGCCGGCGCTGGGCGAGAGCCCTGCGGGGGGCGCCCTGGGCGGGGACAGCCCCTCGGCGGGTGAGTGCCGCGCCCGCCCGCGCCGCTGATCACGGCAGAGCTCAGGCTGGGCTTGAACCCGGAGCCTCCGCCTCCGCCTCCGCCTCCGCCTCCCGAGTCTCCGGGCTTGCAGGCGTGCGCTGCCGAGCCCGCCGGCCCCGCGGGCTCCCCGCGCCCCTTTTGCCGATGGGGTGGGGGTGGGGGGCGCGAGGCCCGCGGCGGCTCGGGCCGGGGTCGGGCCGGGTTTCTGGCTTGTTTTGCTCTGTTCTGCCCGGGACTCGAACTCCGGGCCTTGCTGCCTCGCGTGGCCGCCGCACCGCCCTTCCAGTGTGCCGGGCTGGGCTCGAACCGCGGTCCTCAGATCGCAGCCGCGCGCGTGGCTGGGGGGCCGGGACGACAGGGGCGCGGACGCATCGGCACGGAGCTTCGAGCTCGGGCCGGGCGGGCGGCGCGGGTTCTCCACGGGCCGGTGTGCCTTGCAGAGCCGGACAAGAAGGCCAACCTGCTCAAGTGCGAGTACTGCGGCAAGTTCGCGCCCGCAGAGCAGTTCCGCGGCTCCAAGAGGTTTTGCTCCATGACCTGCGCCAAGAGGTGACGGCGCCCGCCCCGCCCCTCCCGCCGAGGCCCCGCCCCTCCCCGACAGCCCCTCCCAGGCCCCGCCCCTCCCCGGCGGCCCCGCCCCTCCCCGACAGCCCCCGCCCTCCCCGGCGGCCCCGCCCCTCCCCGACAGCCCCGCCCCTCCCCGCCGAGGCTCTGCCCCTCCCCGACAGCCCCGCCCCTCCCCGCCGAGGCTCTGCCCCTCCCCGACAGCCCCGCCCCTCCCCGCTGAGGCTCTGCCCCTCCCAGGCCCCGCCCCTCCCCTCCCCGACAGCCCCCGCCCTCCCGCCGAGGCCCCGCCCCTCCCCGACAGCCCCCGCCCTCCCGCCGAGGCCCCGCCCCTCCCCGACAGCCCCCGCCCTCCCGCCGAGGCCCCGCCTCTCCCGCCGAGGTCCCGCCCCTTCCAGACAGCCCCCTCCCCGGCGGCCCCGCCCCTCCCCGGCGGCCCCGCCCCCGCGGTGGGCTCCCGTGGGGCTCACTGGGAGGCCGCCCTCGCCACCGCAGGTACAACGTGAGCTGCAGCCACCAGTTCCGGCTGAAGAGGAAAAAGATGAAGGAGTTCCAGGAGGCCAGCTACGCCCGCGTGCGCCGGCGCGGGCCCCGCCGCAGCTCCTCCGACCTGGCGCGCGCCAAGATCCAGGGCAAGCGCCACCGGGTGAGCGCGCCCCGCGGGCGTGTGCGCATGCGCGCGCCGTCCGCCCTGGGGCCTGAGCCCGCGGCCTGGGCGCTCAAGGCCGGCGCGGCGCCACCTGCGCTGCCGCGGTCGCTGGAGACGCGTCTCCCGGGCTTGCCGGCCCCTGCTCCCACGCGAACGTGCGCGCGCGTGCACGCCTAACCTGCACGTACAGCACGTGCTGCACGTACAGCACGTGTGCGCACCTTGCTTACGCGCCCACCGGAGGGCCCGCCCTCTCCCCGTCCCCCGCCCCCGCGCTGTCCCCGCCCTCCTCCCTCCCCCCACTCCCCCCCCCCGCGCTGCCCCGCACTCACCCCCCCCCGCACTCCACCCTCCCCCCCCGCGCTGCCCCGCACTCACCCCCCCCACACTCCACCCTCCCCCCCGCGCTGCCCCGCACTCACCCCCCCCCGCACTCCACCCTCCCCCCCGCGCTGCCCCGCACTCACCCCCCCCCGCACTCCACCCTCCCCCCCGCGCTGCCCCGCACTCACCCCCCCCCGCACTCCACCCTCCCCCCCGCGCTGCCCCGCACTCACCCCCCCCCGCACTCCGCCCTCCCCCCCGCGCTGCCCCGCACTCACCCCCCCCCGCACTCCACCCTCCCCCCCGCGCTGCCCCGCACTCACCCCCCCCCGCGCTGCCCCGCACTCACCCCCCCCCGCACTCCACCCTCCCCCCCGCGCTGCCCCGCACTCACCCCCCCCCGCACTCCACCCTCCCCCCCCGCGCTGCCCCGCACTCACCCCCCCCCGCACTCCGCCTCCCCCCCGCAGGGCCAGGAGGACTCGAGTCGCGGCTCGGACAACTCGAGCTACGACGAGGCGCTGTCGCCCACGTCCCCCGGGCCGCCGCCCCGGCCCGGCCACGGCGAGCGCGAGCTGAGCGGCGGCCTGGCCGCGCCCCCCACGCCCGAGCGGCTGGGCGCGCACCCCGACTTCCTGCCCGCCAACCCCAGCCGCTGGAGCGTGGAGGAGGTGTACGAGTTCATCGCGTCCCTGCAAGGTGGGGACCCCCCCCCTCATCCGGGCTCCGGGCGCGCCCCAGACCTGCGCCTCCCGAGCGGCGGCTGCGTGAGGGCGCGCCCCTTTGTGTGGCGGGAGCGAGGGTGGGCGGCGGGGCGAGGCCCGGGGCGCATGCGCGTCTGCCTCCCCCCCCCCCCCCCCCGGCCTGACACTCTGCGCCTGCGCCCGCCCCGTGCCCGCCCGCAGGCTGCCAGGACATCGCGGAGGAGTTCCGCTCGCAGGAGATCGACGGGCAGGCGCTGCTGCTGCTCAAGGAGGAGCACCTCATGAGCGCCATGAACATCAAGCTGGGGCCCGCGCTCAAGATCTGCGCCAAGATCAACGTCCTCAAGGAGAGCTGAGAGCTGAGCGCGGCCGCGCCTGCGCGGAGCAGGGGACGGCGGGGGCGGCACGGCCGGCGCGATCGCGGACTCGGCACAGGCCCCGCCCCTCGGCACGGACTGTCCGCGCACAGGCCCCGCCCCTCGGCACGGACTGTCCGCGCACAGGCCCCGCCCCTCGGCACGGACTGTCCGCGCACAGGCCCCGCCCCTCGGCCCGGACTGTCCGCGCACAGGCCCCGCCCCTCGGCGCGATCGCGGGCGGCGCACAGTTCACGCCCGCCGGCCGGCTCCCGCCTTCGAGGACTCCAAGCCGGCGGCGGCTCCTGCGGTAGCGCCAGCAGCGACTTAACAGCGCAGACACCGAGATGGAGGCCCGGCCTGGGACAGAAGGAAACAAGACGGCGGCCGCGGGGCGGGGTCTGGAGGGCGGGAGCGCGGGGCCCAGCCCGCAGGCGAGGCCTGGCCGCCGGCTGCGGCGTGGACGCGCGGCCTGAGCGCCCGGCTGCAGGGGGACCGCCCCGCCGGACACCGCCCGCCCTCCGCGGCCGGGGCCGGCCGGCTACCTCGGTGCTACTCCCCACGCCACACATAGCAGATATTTTTTTTTTTCTTCCTTAGTAAAAGGGTGAACATGGAGCCGCCTCTCACTCCCGCGCATGCGCCCCCGCACACAGCGCCGCGGCCGACGCGCATGCGCACGCACACACTCTTCGCGAGGCGACGGCACAGAGAAGCTTTCGTTTTTTGTTTTTTTTAAATAACATTATTTGTTTAGAAAGAAAGGAAACAAAACCCAAATCCCTCAGGCGGTCACGCAGCCACCCCCCCCCCCCCCCCCCGGGCGGGAGCGACTTCCCTGAGCCTGCAGGACGGGCCGGGCCCTCTCCTGCCTCCATTCCCTTTCCAGAAGCTTCCAGGGCGCAGGGGTGGGTGGGGGGAGCCAAACCACAGGCCTGGGAGAAACTCGGGAACAAAAAGCCTCCCAGGCCCCCCACCCCACGCGGGGCAGCGCGGGGCGCGGGCGTCACAGCTTCGCTCCGCCCCGGCGCCCCTGGGCTGGGGGAGGCGGAGGGGGAGGCCGCGGCCGCGGGCGGGTCGGGCAGCCCGGGTCGGGCGGCGCTGCTCTGAAGCCACAGCAGGAGCCTGAAGGGAGATCCAGTGTGCGCGCCCCCGGCGCCCCCCAGGCCTCCGCGCCGGACAGACAGACGGGCCCCGGCGCGCCGGCTCACATGGGCAGCAGGTGGTCGTCCCTCTCCTCCGACTCGTCCCCGAGCTGGTCGTCGCCCACGCCGCGGTAGGCGGCGGGCGCGGGGCGGGGCCTGGAGCGGCACACGAGGTCGCAGCCGTCCTGGGCGGGGGAGAAGCGGAGGGGAAGCTGGGGCGCCTGCCGGGCACGGAGGAGGCCGAGCTCCCGCTCCAGGCTGCGGGGTGCTGAACCCCACACAAGCGGCTCCCAGGCCGGTCCCAGGCCCCCGCGGACCCGCTACTCACTGCGACCAGGTTGCCCAGGTCCTGCCAGAAGGCCAGGTGCGGGAGCTGCTCCATGCCCTTGGCGCCCACCACCAGGCGGCGGTACAGGAAACCCCCCGTGACGTAGACGGCCGCCAGGGACGCGAACCTGCGGCCAGGGGACGCCCGCTCTCAACAGGAGCCAGGGCAGCGGCTCCCGCCGGTCACCCCAGCCGCCCAGGAGGCAGCCCAGGCAGAGAAAACCAGCAGTGGAGCCGTGGCTCAGGTGGCAGAGCGCCAGCCTTGAGCACAGTGAGGCTCGGGGACAGCGCCCAGGCCCTGAGTTCAAGCCCCAGGACTGACAAAAAACAACACAAACCCCAGCAAAAATAAACACCAAACAAATAACCTAATACTGTACTGCCCTGAACACCGCCTTCCTTCCTTCCTTCCTTCCCTCCCTGGTCTTGTCTGTCTGTCCTGGGGCTTGAACTCGGGGGCCTTCTGTTCTTGCTTAAGCCTTTTCACTCAAGGCTGGTGCTCTACCACTTGAGCCACGCCCCCCACCCAGCCTTTTGCTGCTTCACTGGGTCAGAGTCACTCAGCTTTTCCCGCCCCGGCTCCCAGCCCTCAGCCTCCCACGCGGCCGGGATGACAGGCGGGAGCCACGAGGCTCGGCCGCAAGCTCGGGCCTCGCGCCTGTGGCCTGGCTCAGGCGCTCGCTTTGGGGTGGCCTGGCGGGGTGGGGGGCCGCCACTCACGTGAGCAGCAGGATGGAGCCCACGCTGAGGTGGGAGGCCTCGGGGGCGCACGCCAGCCTGCTGTCCATCTCGAAGAGGTAGAAGCAATCTTGCACTTTGCCCCGCTCCTCAGACACCGGGGTGAAATTGTCCTGGTGGGGGGACAAGGGGTCTGCATGGGACCACGCGCGTGTGCGTGCGAGGGACAGCCCCTGGGCTTGAACTCAGGGCTCTGCCACTTGAGCCACAGCTCCACGTCCCGCTGGACCACAGTCCTTCTATTTCAGCCGGGATTCCAGGCGTCACCACCGGTGCCCGGAGGGGGCTGAGCCAGGCCCCCAGTGCTCACCGCTGCGGTCCCCCCCAGCCCTCCTTCCCCAGGCCCCCAGTGCTCACTGCTGCGGTCCCCCCCCCAGCCCTCCTTCCCCAGGCCCCCAGTGCTCACCGCTGCGGTGCCCCCCAGCCCTCCTTCCCCAGCCCCCTCCCCCAGCGCTCACCGCGAGCGTGTGGCGGTTGCAGGAGATCATGATGACGGCCCTGCGCTGCTCTCGGCCGCAGTGGTTGTCGTACTCGTCCCCCCCCTTGTAAATCAGCATGATCCAGTTACCTGGCAGGGACGGGAGGTGGGCACTGAAGGGCCCTGGGAGGCCTGGGATGAGGGATAATTTTTTTTCCCCCTCCTCTTCTAAAGCTGGTCCTGGGGCTTGAACTCAGGGCCTGGGAAGTGTCCTTGAACTGGTTTTTGGCTCAAGGCGGGTGCTCTACCACTTGAACCACAGCTTGACTTACAGCTTTTGGCTGGGTGAGAGGTAAAAGTGTCCCAACTGTGTCTGCTTGGGCTGGCTTTGAACCCCGATCCTCAGATCTCAGCATCTTGATGAGCTAGGATTACAGGCGTGAAGCACAGCACCTGGCTGGTGTGCCTTTGTTTAGGACAACAAAGAACCTGATGCACTTCTTGTTTTGTCAGTTGTGGGGCTTGAACTCAGGGCCTGGGCGCTGTCCCTCAGCTCTTTAGCTCAAGGCTAGCACTCCACCACTTGAGCCACAGAGCCACTTCCGGCTTTTTCTGCTTATGTGGTGCTGAGGAATCGAACCCAGGGCCTCAAGCATGCGAGGTGAGCGCTCTACCACTGAGCCACCTGCCCAGCCCCGCGGATCGATGCACTTTTCAAAGAATACTTTGACATTTCCTCAGTGAAGGCAGCAAACATGGATTCGCGTTTTTCTGCACACATGTGAACGGCCAGCGTAGAGATTTCAAATCATAAATGGCAGCAAGGAGATGTCTACAGTCTAAAATCAGCCATGCGCACATGCTAAACGAATGAGCTTTGGAGACAGGAATATACTTTTAATTTTTCATTAAGAAAACGGGTGGAGGGGGGGGACCCAGCTACTCAGTTGGGGTCCCAGCTACTCAGGAGGCTGAGATCTGAGGATCAGCCCAGGCAAGAAAACCTGTGAGACTCTGATCTCCAATAAACCACCACCAAAAAAAAAAGGCTAGAAGTGGAACTGTGGCTCAAGTGGCAGAGCACCAGCCTTGAACAGGAAAGGGACAGTACCCAGGCCCTGAGTTCAAGTCCCAGGACCTGCACACATACATGCACGCATGCGCACACATGCACGTGTGCACACGCGCGCACACACACACAGCTAGACAATCAATGGCTGACACGTGTCATCCCAACTCCTCAGGAAGCTGAGATCTCAGGATCAGGGGTTCAAAGCCAGCCAGGGCAGGAAAGTCAGTCCATGAGACTCGTTTCTAATTAACCACCAAAAATAAAGCCGGAAGTGGAGCTGTGGCTCAAGTGGTAGAGCGTCAGCAACGGATAAAAACGCCACACAGGAGAGGTCCCGAATTGAAGCCCCAGTATTGGTACATGCGCGCGTGCGCAGATGGCTTTTCAGGCACAGGACTGGTTACTGTATGGCCGAGTCATCATTGGCCTCCTGTAACCTCAGCCACTCTAGTCCCGGGAAGTCGCCAGGGTTTCTGAGCAACAGGACTTTATTATGACTTTCTTCTCATTTTTTTTTTTTCTTGGGCCGTTCCTGGGACTTGAACTCAGGGCCCGGACACTGTCGCTGAGCTTTTTCTTTTTGCTCAAGCCTAGTGCTCTAGGCCACAGCGCCACAGCTTTTTGCTGGAGATGAGAAGCGCACGGACTCATCTCCCAGCCTGGCTTCCACGTGCGATCCTGCGATCTCAGCCTCTTGATGAGCGGGGATTACAGGCATGAGCCGCAGTGCCCGGCCCAGCTGGGGGGCCGAGCCGGGGGTGGGGGGCGGGGGGAGGGAGAGACACTCACTTCCGTTGAAGATCTGTGTCTCGTTGAGTCTGCCCACCACCGTCTCCTTGCCAGTGCTTTTGTTGATCTGCACCAGGCCGGCTCCCGAGGTGTGGTTGCCGGCTTCGCGGCACACGCGGAAGATGTAGAGGTATGAGTCTGCGCCCTGGCCCACCGTGCTCTCGAAGCTGCAAGGCAAGTGAGGGGACCGGTCACTGGTGGTCAGTCCCACGCGGCCGGCCACCTGCTCGTCTGGGTGGACCCGACCCGACCCAGCCGACCCGCTCGGTCCCCGCCTCCCAGCTCAGTTCTAGAATTCCATTTTTTTTTCCGGCTGGGATTACAGGCGTGCGCTACCGTGCCCGGCCAAGGCAGTTTCTTAAGCGGTCCAAGGCACTCGTTTACCTTTTATTGAACAGTGGGTCCAGTCTCTTGAGCAAGGCCAGCTCCTTCTGGGATTCTTTCTCTTTTTCGCCAACTAAGTCGCAGGTTTTTTCTTCTGTCTGCCAGGATTTGTTCACCTCCATGGCCAGGAGCGCGAGCAGCAGGGTGGGCCGCATGCTTCTGGCGGAGAAGGCAGAGCGGGGGGAGAGGAAGCACACAGGAATTACGGAATAAACCAACTAGCGCCATCTTGCTGAGTCTTGCTGAGTAACTTTTAGTCTAATCCATAGGTGAGTCTTTTCAAACAGATTAGGGAAGGAAGGAGGAGGAAGGGAAACGACTTTATTATGATCGCTGTGAAACTGCTTCTTTACAGGGTTCCAAGAACAGGACTCGAACTCACCACCTGATGCTTTTGCTCACTGGCTAGCACTCTACCATCTTAGCCCTGCCTCCAATACCATTTTTTTTGTTGGTTGTGGGGCTTGAACTCAGGGCCTGGGCGCTGTCCCTCAGCTCTTCAGCTCAAGGCGGGCGCTCTACCACTTGAGCCACAGCGCCACTTCTGGCTTTTTCTGCTTATGTGGTGCTGAGGACTCGAACCCAGGGCCTCATGCATGCAAGGCGAGCGCTCTACCACTGAGCCACCTGCCCAGCCCCTCAACACCGCTTCTTTACAGTTTGGAGAGTTACTGAGATTAGCTGGCTCATTATGCAAAATGTAATGCTAGTTGGAAAGCAGAGCTTAAGGAAGCGGCCTTACCCAGGGCCAAATGGAATATTACGGTCTGAAAACATTTATTCAGATGCAAAAGAATCCAACTGGAACACTCTGGGGTCCTAACTTTTCCTTTCAATGGAACACTCTGGGGCCCTAACTTTTCCTTTCAAAATTCCAGGATCATCTAACAGTCTCTTTACATAGTCATTGTAACAATGGTAAACAGAAACATGGCCTACTATCTCAAAGCGTGTGTGTGTGTGTGTGTGTGTGTGTGTGTGTGTGTGTGTGTGTGTGTGTGTGTGTGTGTGTGTGTGTGTGTGTGTACTGGAATTTAAACTCATGGCCTCCTGCTCTCACTTGGCTTTTTTTCTTTGCTCAAGCGGGTGCTCTACCACTTGAACCACACCCCACTTCCAGCTTTTTGCTGCTTAACTAGAGAAAAAGTTTCACAGACTTTCCTGCCCAAGCTGGCTTCAAACTGCGATCCTCGGGTCTCAGCCTCCTGAGTAGCTGGGATTACAGGCGTGAGCCTGGTGTATGGTTTGTGTTTCATGTCCTATTTCCCACAATCCAATGGGGCAAGTCATGTGATTTCCTGTGCCATTCACTACGGTCATATTAATACAGAATTGCAGACAATAACCAGGGCTAACTGAGGGCCCCACGGATGCTCAAAAACACACGTAAAGGGACCCAGCGTGTGAGAACAGGACTTAGCAAGAGCAGCAGTACTCGGTCAAGCACCGAGGAGCACCGAGCATGGATGAACCAAGTCATCTTCGCAGAAACGCTAAGCAGTTCTGCAGGGATCGTGGTACGGGGTGAGCTCAGTACACAACACCGCTCGTGAGTCAGCGGAACTCATGATCCACGCGCAGCCAGCGCGAGTACACAACACCGCTCGTGAGTCAGCGGAACTCATGATCCACGCGCAGCCAGCGCACGCAAGTTCTACCATGAGTATGTTCTGGAAACGAGAATCAAGGAGCAAACTCACATGCTGCCTGGGTCGTTTGGTTTTCTTTTTTCCTCGCAGAAAAAGGGGAAGTGATCGTTCCCAAGGCTCTCGGAAGGAGAAGAAAGAACTCCAACTCTTAACTTCCCAAGCCTCCCTTGGCTCAGTATGGACGCAGCAGCCCGCGTTTCTGGAGGAAGAAAGCTTTGTTAGCTAATTGCACACGCCAGATGTCTCAGGTCCCAAATTTCAAATGCTCCCATTTTGGGGTTTTGAGATCTCCTTGCCACTCGCTCGCCCTGGGTCTCCCCAACCATTTCTGGGGAGCGCGATCTCACCAAATGCTGTGTTCTTTGGCCTTAAAGCGAATGCAGAGCAAATCTGCTTCCTGTTCGAGGTCTGTGGGTTAAGTGGAAGGGGGGGTGTAAGCGCTACTTTGCTCACTTAAGATTTGGGTTGTGTTCATTTTGGGGGTGGCAGGGCAGAAAAAGGAGGTGCTAGATCCCCCTCGATTTTAAACGTGAAGAGGGTTGCACGTGAACTTTCCCAAAGGGGAAGTCAGTTGGGCAAGTTGGGAGGATTGTTGTACACACAGGTGTACAACAACGATCAGGGACAGAGAAAGACCAGAGGTGGGCGGGCCTCTCTTAATGTCAGATAATTAAGATTTGAAACAATATTCCCAAGGTGCCAGTCCCTGTCTGCTTGTCCCGGGGCTTGAACTCGCGGCCTGGGCGCTGCCCCTGAGCCTTTTCCCCAGCCTCCACCACCTGAGCCACGGAGCCACTTCGGGCTTTCTGTTGGCTCCCTGGAGAGAAGGAGTTTCTGGGGCTTTCCTGCCAGGGCTGGCTCTGAACCACGGAGTCCCCTGAGTAGCTGGGACGCAGGGCGGGTGCTACCAAGCCTGGCTTCCCTGTTGTTCACGTGGTGTCCTGCAGACAGGTCGGTGTGGCCTGGCAAGGAAACTATCTCCTTCCCCCCCCCCCGGTGGCCTGCGGGGGAGGGGGGGGCCCACACCCCAGACCTCAGAGGAAGAGGGGCCTGCTGCTCCTCCCGCCACCCCGACCACCCGCCCCAACCCCGCCCCGACTCCCCTGCACCCCAACTACCACTGCCAACTGCACCCTGACTCCACTGCACCCCAACTACCACCCCAAACCCTCTGCACCCCAACTACTGCCCCAAACCCTCTGCACCCCAACTACCACCCCAAACCCTCTGCACCCCAACTACTGCCCCAAACCCTCTGCACCCCAACTACCGCCCCAAACCCTCTGCACCCCAACTCCTCTGCACCCCAACTACCACCCCAAACCCTCTGTACTCCAACTACTGCCCCAAACCCTCTGCACCCCAACTCCTCTGCACCCCAACTACCACTGCCAACTGCACCCTGACTCCACTGCACCCCAACTACCACCCCAAACCCTCTGCACCCCAACTACTGCCCCAAACCCTCTGCACCCCAACTACCACCCCAAACCCTCTGCACCCCAACTACCGCCCCAAACCCTCTGCACCCCAACTCCTCTGCACCCCAACTACCACCCCAAACCCTCTGTACTCCAACTACTGCCCCAAACCCTCTGCACCCCAACTCCTCTGCACCCCAACTACTGCCCCAAACCCTCTGCACCCCAACTACCACTGCCAACTGCACCCCAACTACCACTGCCAACTGCACCCTGACTCCACTGCACCCCAACTACCACCCCAAACCCTCTGCACCCCAACTACCGCCCCAAACCCTCTGCACCCCAACTACCGCCCCAAGCCAACTGCCCCCCAACTCCTCTGCACCCCAACTACTGCCCCCAACTCCCCTGCACCCCGACCCCCTCCACCCCAAGTACCGCCCCAAGCCCTCTGCACCCCGACTCCCCCGCACCCCAACTACCGCCCCCCCCGGCCCGCATCGCCCGCGCCCCGTGCGGGGTGGACGCGGAGCCCCCGTGCCTCCCCCCTCCCCCCTCCCTCCCTCCCCCCCGCCTCCCCCTCCCCCCTCCCCCCCCGCCCCCTCCCCCCCCGCACTCACGCGTGCGCGCGCCCCGCTCGGACCCGCGCAGCCTCCCCGCGGGCGCGGCGGCGGCGGCGGCGCCGGCCTCGAACCCCGGCGCGCGGCTGCTGTCAGAGCCCGGCGCCCCCTCCCCTGCGCGCCGCCGAGCTTCACCCCCGGAACCGGAAACCGGAAGTTCCGAGCCGCCGCCGGCGGGCCACGGCGCCTCCCACCGGACCCCGCGCCGCGAGGCCGCCGGAGCCATGCTTCCGGTCTTCCGGGCAACGCCAGCCGCTGATTGGGCTGAATCCTAGGGCCTTAGCTCCGCCCCGCCCCGCCAGCACCAATCACGATCGAGACTGGCAGGTTGAGCGTCGTCTTTGCGGGTCCCTCGCTAACCAATAGCGTGCCGGGGTCCCGCCTCCCTGAACTCTCGCCTCTCATTGCCCCAGTCCCGCGGGGTTACGACGTACGTCAGCTTCTGATTGGTCCTATTGGAAAGGGCAGGGATGGCGGAAGCGGAAATACGCAAGGCCGCCCTTGGCGCCTGCCGGGAGTTGTAGTCCTGGCGTCCCGCGTTCTCCCGGCGCCGCCCGGCTCGGCCTGTGGGCGGCGCTGCGCAGCCGCGGCCGTCGGGCTCGCGGCCCGTGCGGGGCCCGGGCTGAGCTCAGGCCCGGCGCCGACCTCGGCCCTGCGGCCCTCGGGGAGCGGCAGCGCCCGGGCCCCGGCGCCGCGTCCGGCCTCCGGGTGGCTCAGGGCGAGCCGAGGCCGCGGCCTCCCCTCCGGGCCGGCCTCGGACCCCGGGCCCCGGCCCCGGCCTCCCCGCTGGCCTCGGACCCCGGGCCCCGGCCCCGGCCTCCCCGCTGGCCTCGGACCCCGGGCCCCAGCCCCGGCCTCCCCTCCCCGCCGGCCTCGGACCCCGGCCTCCCCGCTGGCCTCGGACCCCGGCCTCCCCTCCGGCCTCGGACCCCGGCCTCCCCTCCGGCCTCGGACCCCGGCCTCCCCTCCGGCCTCGGACCCCGGCCTCCCCTCCGGGCCGGCCTCGGACCCCGGGCCCCGGCCCCGGCCCCGGCGCACGCGGGGTTTGGCTTCTGAGGCTTCTTGACAGGGGAAAAAAAAGTCGGAATCGTTTTCTAGAAACAGAAGCGTGAGACGCCCGGGAGGCCGGGAAAACGGCGAGGCCCGGGGTCCGAGGCCAGCCCGGAGGGGAGGCCGGGGCTGAGGCCCGGGGTCGGAGGCTGGGGCTGAGGCCCGGGGTCCGAGGCCAGCCCGGGAGGCCGGGGTTCGAGGCCCGGGGTCGGAGGCCGGGGTCCGAGGCCCGGGGTCGGAGGCCGGGGTCCGAGGCCGGGGTCGGAGGCTGGGGCTGAGGCCCGGGGTCCGAGGCCGGCCCGGGCAGCAGCCTCCAGTGAACCAGCAAAAAGCCAGAGTAGAGCCGCGGCTCACATGGTAGAAGCGCCAGCCTGGAGAGCACAAAGCTAAGCAAGAGGTCAAGGCCCTGAGGGCAGGTCCCAGGACAGGCACACAGACAGACAGACAGACAGATACATGGACACCGACACACACACAGACACACAGAGACATTCCTGTCTCTTGTCCGCCTCCCGTCCTCTCTCAGCCCGGAAGGACTCACGGAGCTATTCACTGTGTGTGTGTGTGTGTGTGTGTGTGTATACGTGTGATTAAGATCAGAAAGGAGGGGCCGGGCGCTGGTGCTCACGCCTGCAATCCCAGCTACTCAGGAGGCTGAGATCTGAAGCTCGAGGTTCAAAGCCAGGAACGAGTCCATGAGATGCCTCATTTCCAAATGAATTATCAAGAAGCCAGAAATGGTGCTGTGGTTCAAGTGGTAGAGCACCAGCCTTGAGAAAGCTCAGAGACAACGCCCAGGCCCTGAGTTCAAGCTCCAGGACAGACAGGCAGAAAGGAAGGAAGGAAAGAAAGAAGAAAATTTGGTATATGGTAGAGCATATGATTTTAGGCCTCAGGTAAATTCTTTTCTACTCTCACTTTTTTGTGTGTGCTGATACTGGGTAGGACTTGAACTCAGAGCCTGGGTACTGTCTCTTGTTTTTGTTTTGTTGGTCGTGGGGCTTGAATTCAGGGCCTGGGCGCTGCCCCTCAGCTCTTCAGCTCAAGGCTGGTGCTCTACCACTTGAGCCACAGCGCCACTTCCAGTTTTCTGGTGGTTCATGGGAGATCAGAGTCTCAGGGACTTTCCTGCCTGGGCTGGCTTTGAACCACGATCCTCAGGTCTCAGCCTCCTGAGTAGCTGGGATTACAGGCGTGAGCACCAGCGCCCGGCTGGTTGCTGTGTGTACCCTAGCAAAGGGGCTTTGGGGAGGGTTTGTGGTGGAGAGCACTCGGCTCCCCGGGTGGGTGGGTGCCCAGGGCCGCGGCCTGAGCGCTGAGCTCCTCCACGGGGAAACCACATTCTGTGGGATGAGGGGTCTCATGGAGGAGCGTGTCCACCAGCCGTGGGGTGGGGTTCCCGAAGTCTCCACGCACCAGTGCCTCAAAAAAATGAAACCAACTAACACGAAGGTCCTGTATCCGTGGCGCACACCTGTAATCCCAGCTACCCAAGGGGCTGAGATCTGAGGATCGCCAGCTTTTCTGCCCTGGCTGGTTTCGAACCACGATCCTCCTGACTGGGTGGGATTCCAGGCGAGAAGGAAGAATGACAATGGCAGGATATCTCCTCCTTGAACAGGACTGAGAGGCCGGATCCGATTTATCTTCCTGGGAATTGACTTCCACGGAAGTTGGCGATTCATTCGGGGCGCGGGGCGGAGCTCAGGAGAAGGGAAGGCGGTAGCTCTGTCTGTGGATGAGGCTGGGAAGGGCGGTGCGGGTTCTCACAGCGTGGGGAAGGACAGCGATGTGGTCCGTGGACGGCCGGGATTATATACGGTCACACCTGCACGGGAGAGCACAGTGCACAGCCAGAAAGCAACGCGAAATCCAGTGCAACACTGCTTTCCTTCTGCTCATTGTGGGGTCTAGTGTTCTTGTGTTTTCAGACCTGGATTGCATTAGTAGGTAATTGGTTTCATGTTGTACCAGTCCTGGGCCTTGAACTCAGGACCTGGGCGCTGTCCCTGAGCTTCTTTGGCTCAAGGCTGGCGCTCTACCACTTGAGCCACAGCGCCACTTCTGGCTTTTTCTGCATCTGTGGTCCTGAGGAATCGAACCCAGGGCTTCATGCATGTAAGGCGAGCACTGTACCACTGAGCCACCTGCCCAGCCCTAGTAGGTTATTTATATGTATATGTATTATTGTTGTTATTATTATTATTATTGTTATTGGTGTCCTGGGACTGGAACTCTGGGCCTGGGCGCTGTCCCTCAGCTCTTCAGCTCAAGGCTGGTGCTCTACCACTTGGGCCACAGCACCACTTCCGGTTTCCTGGTGGTTTCTTGGAAATAAGTCTCACAGACTTTCCTGTGTGTGCTGGCCTCCAACTGCAATCCTCAGATCTCAGCCTCCTGAGGAGCTGGGATGACAGGCGGGAGCCGCCAGAGCCCGGTACTGGGATTATGTTTTTATCCTAAGAGTCTATTGAGAATGACTTGAAAAATGTAAAAAACAAACAAACAAATGAGGGAATGGAGAGAGAGAATGCTAAGAAAAAGTGGTTTATTTATCAAGTCATCATCATCATCATCATCATCATCATCATTATTGGTGTCCACCATGGGGCTTGAACTCAGGGCCTGAGCGCTGTCCTTGATTTTTATTTTGCTTATGGCTGGCGCTCTACCACTTGAACCACAGCGCCACCTCCAGCTTTTTTGCTGGTTCACTGGAGATAAAGAGTCTCATGGTCTTTCCTGCCTGGGCTGGCTTTGAATCGCGCGTCTCAGACCTCTGCCCCCTGAGTAGCTGGGATTACAGGCGTGAAGCATTGTGCCTGGCTATCAGATCTTTAGAGATATAAAACATATATATATATTTGAAGAGTTCCTGTGAAGTTCTGAGCGCAGGGACTCCGGGGCTCACTCAGCCCGTCCTCAAGAATTTTCGTGGACTGTGGGAATGGCAAGAAAAGACAGTTAATACAGACTTAGGGTTCACGAGTATATAGTATTCCTTTCTTTAAATCAGGGGAGCAGGATCTATGGAAATGCACTAGGATTTACTCTAAAAAGTGGATCTTTTCTCTCTCTTTTTGATCAGTCCTGGAGCTTGAACTCAGGGCCTGGGCGCTGTCCCTCAGCTCTTCAGCTCAAGGCTGGCACTCTACCACTTGAGCCACAGCGCCACTTCCAGTTTTCTGGCGGTTCATGGGAGATCAGGGTCTCATGGACTTTCCTGCCTGGGCTGGCCTTGAACCGCGATCCTCAGATCTTAGCCTCCTTTGTAGCTGGGTTGATAGGCGTGAGCACCAGTGCCCGGCTTTTTTTTTTTTAATGCTAGTCGTGGGACTTGAACTCAGGACCTGGTTGCTGTCCCTGAACTTTTTTACTCCTGGCTGGCACCTGACTCCGTGAGCCACGACTCCACTGCTGGCTGGTGGTTCCTTGGAGAGAAAGAGTCTCACACACAGACTTTCCTGGCTTGGAAGCTCCATCCTCAGCTCTCAGCCCCCTGAGTAGCCGGGATTACAGGCGTGCACACCAGATGCCTGCCTGGTCCATGAAGGAGGATGTGTGGGAGACCCGGCCGAGGGCCGGGGCGTGAAGGACTCACCGTTGCTGCAGGGGGCGTTGTACTCAGCAACAGCAAACTCGTCTGCAAAATGAAGGGAAGCTGTTATTATGTGGTGTTATTGACGGAGTGCTGGTCATGTTTGATGGGGTCGTGGGGCTTGAACTCGGGGCCTGGGCGCTGTCCCTCAGCTCTTCAGCTGGTGCTCTACCCCTTGAGCCACAGCGCCACTTCTGGTTTTCTGGTGGTTCCTGGGAGATCAGAGTCTTCCAGACTTTCCTGCCCGGGCTGGCCTTGAACTGCGATCCTCAGACCTCAGCCTCCCGGGTGGCTGGGACGCCAGGCGGGAGCCAGGGGCGCGGGGCTGGAAAGCCGTTATCCCATGTACCGAATGGCGCCAGAGCCTCCCCCCACGCGCGATTCTCGCGGTCAGAGGGCTGCGCACACTCACCCGTCTCGTAATAGTCGTAGACCTTCACCACGGCGGCCTTCAGGTTGCTCACGGGCACGTCCTGCGCGACCTCGAAGGCCAGCTTCACGGTCTCTCTCGTCACCTACGGCAGAAACCACCCGCCAGTGCCTTCTCTCCATGCCAGCCCTGGGACTTGAACTCAGGACCTCACACCCACAATTGGCCTTTTCCCCCTCAGGCTGGCGCGCTACCACTTGAGCCACGCCTCCAGCCGCGTCCAGCTATTTCGCTGGGTTCCTTGGAGATCAGAGTCTCGCGGGCCTTCCTGCCCAGGCTGGCCTCGGCCCGCGATCCTCCGCTCTCAGCCTCCTGAGCAGCTGGCAGGGCAGGCGTCAGAAGCTGAGCTGTTTCTCTACCTGAGCGGCGCTCGTCCGAACAAGGCTCATTTGAATATTCAAAGCTGCTCATTTGCATACCACTCATTCGAGTCGCCTTAGCTTTTTCACTCAGGCTGGCGCTCTACCCCCTGAACCACACCTCCACGTCCGCATTTTGCTGGCTCGCTGGAGTTCGCGCTCTCCTGGAGCTCCCCGCCCCGCCTGGCGCTGTGTCAGCGTGTGAGCTGGGGGGGGGTCCCCCCAGCTCCTGCCTGCCTCCCCCAGGCGAGGCCCGGACTCCAGGCCTCCGAATCCCCCGCACGCGTGCGCGTCTCCCCCGTGCGCCTGGCGCTCACCTTGTCCAGGTAAATGAGGACGTGGTTGCTGCTGACCTCCGTCCGGCTCACGGCGTTGGATCGCTCAAGCTGCAGAGAAGCAAGACACTGAGTCTGGGGGGCCTGGGAACCCCGCCAGGCCCTCACACTCATTGTTTATGAGCAGAGAATAAAAAATGCACGCCTGCAGTTTATGTACATACAGCGATGCATGCTCATCCATGATGGATGCGAAGAAAACAGGAGCCGGCCCCGGTGGCTCCCGCCTGTCAGCCTAGCTACTCAGGAGGCTGAGAGCCGAGGATCGTGGTTGGAGGCCCGTTCCTAAAACTCTCATCTCCCTTGAGCCAGCAAAACCCAGGAAGTGGAGCTGTGGCTTCAGGAATAGGCTTGAGCAAAAGGAGCTCAGGGACAGCACCCAAGCCCTGAGTTCAAGCCCCAGGACTGGCACACACACAAAAAAGAGCAAAATATGGAAAGAAATTTGGATGAAATTCGGGCCATGTCTGCAGGGCTCAGGACTTGTTCTGTAAATTGACTTTTCTGAAGAACAGGGAAGAAAATGTGCCAGGCTGGGGGACTCACACACACATATATGGAGGTTCAGTTCAGTATTTCACTGCTTTTCTTCTGAAGCGTCTAACCTCAATTCAAAAGCAGGGCACTGCTCCCAATCGCCCCCCTGTAGTCTCGGCTTCTCACAGCATGCTGTGGGCGCTCGAACAAACATGCCCAGTATTCATGAGTTTGGAGAAACTGGAAGTCTTTCTCGGAAGTTGATGTAATAGTTGTGTGTGTGTGTGTGTGTCTATGTGTGCATGCACACACACCCTGAGTCTTAAACTCACAGCCTTGTACTGTCCCAGAGATTATTTTGTTCAAGGCTGGCGCTCTACCACTTGAGCCACAGCTCCACTTCCAGCTTTTTGGGGGTCCATGGGAGATCAGAGTCTCACAGACTTTCCTGCCCTGGGCTGGCCTCGAACCACGATCCTCCGATCTCAGCCTCCTGAGCAGCTGGGATGACAGGCGTGCGCTACTGGTGCCGGGCTGGATGTAGTTGTAGTTGAATCTAGAGTCTGGTCTGGGTCTGGGGACAGAACAAATGGCCCACGGCCAGGACCGGAAGGACCCACCATTTTCACGGTGGCCTTCATGGGGCTGAAGCCGGACAGCATCTTCACGTCAACGATGGCCATGTTGGAGGCAGGCCGGGTCCCGACGTAACTAAAGTGGGAAACGAGGAGTTAGGTGATTTCTGTGTGTGTGTGTGTGTGTGTGTGTGTGTGTGTGTGTGTGTGTGAGACACAGTCCTGGGACTTGAACTGGGGGCCTAGACGCTATCCTTGAGCTTTTGTGCTCAAGGCTGGCGCTCTACCACTTGAACCACAGCGCCACTTCCAGCTTTTTGCTGCTCCATTAGAGATGAGAGTCTCACAGACTTTCCTGCTCAGGCTGGCTTCGAATTGTGATCCTCAGATCTCAGCCTCCTGAGGGGCTGGATGGCAGGTGTGCGCTCCAATGCCTGGCATGTGTGTGAGTTCTAATCCCAAGTGGATGACGTTGCGTGGGGTTTGAGATTTGTTCCGTGGCAGCAGGAACCATCACTGGAGACCCTCACTGCTTTGTTCTGTGCAGGTTTGCAGACAGTCTCTCTCTGATCTGAGCAAGTGGCTCCTGCCTGTCATCCTGGCTACTCGGGAGGCTGAGATCGGAGGATCGCAGGCCGAGGCCAGCCTGGGCAGGAAAGTCTGTGAGACTCTGATCTCCCAGGAACCACCAGAAAACCAGAAGTGGCGCTGTGGCTCAAGTGGTAGAGCGCCAGCCTTGAGCTGAAGAGCTGAGGGACAGCGCCCAGGCCCTGAGTTCAAGTCTCACACACACACACACACACTGCGAGCACCCAGTGCCCGCCTTGCTTCCTCCCTTCCCGGATCCTCACCTGACGTTGAGCACCAGGCGGAAGCTGGTGTGAGCCTTCGGGCCGTCGCACGTTGGGGGGTCCGTGTGCACCTCCAAAGTGAACGGGAGATCTTCCTTCCCTGGGAGGATGTTGTATCTCAAGGATGTCTACGAGACACGAAGGCAGAAGTCCGTCGGGCTTGGGCCTCCGAACTCCTCAGGCCCGCCCACACCCGTAGCGCACGCCTGGCATCCCGGCCACTCAGGAGCCACAAAGCCCAGCCCAGGCAGGAACGTCTGTGAGACTCTCATCTCTCATGAACCAGCAAAAGGCTGGAAGGGGGCTGTGGTTCAGGTGGTAGAGCGCCAGTGTTGAGTGGAAAGGCGCAGCCCCCCCCACCCCCCCCAGGCCTCACCTGGATGAAGACGCAGCCTTGTCCCGACACGGACAGTTTGTATTGTCCTGGGACCCGTGGCAGAGCGGCCTGCTGTAGTACCAGCCGGTTCTGATCGTTCACCTGGAACTGTTCGGAGAAGTCCAGGCCTTGCACGCTCACCTGCACGGCCTTACCCGTCCTGGAGAATGTGGCCGCCCCGTAGCGGGACAGGGCCTGGAGAGCCACCACCGTGTCCTGAGGGAGAGATGGGGGGGCGCTCAGGCGGGGCCAGGGCGGGGGGTGTTCCTTGTGGGATTCGTCCCCATTATGATCGCTTCCCTGTTACGTCACTCATCATGAGTCACTACGATCCCCGTTAGCATTTATTATCCGTTACTTTCATCCTCATCCTTGTTGTTCTTAATTATTCCTAAGTGCCGGTAGTAGAACTTGAACTCAGGGCCTGGGCGCTGTCCCTCAGCTCTTTCACTCAAGGCTGGCGCTCTACCACGTGAGCCATAGTGCCACGTCTGGTTTTCTGGTGGTTCATGGGAGATCAGAGTCTCACAGATGCTCCTTGGCCTTGACCCGCGATCCTCCGATCTCAGCCTCCTGAGTGGCTGGGATTCCAGGCGGGAGCATCAGCGCCCCGCTTGGCTTCTGGGTTTTATAGGGTCTTTTCTCCTCCCCTTTCCTGCCCCTCCCGGCTTCTCCCTGCAATCACCCCGGCCTCAGGCACCGAGTTCCAGTACCCAGGGAGGGGGGAGCAGTCACCTGCGTGGAGGAGAACCCGCCCTGGGCATTCTGCTGCTTCGTGAGCCACCGGACCACCTTGGTGGCGGTGGTCAGGGCGTCGGGGCCCGGGGCCGGCCGGGCCGTGAGGAGGGCGAGCAGGACATAGGACGTCATTTCCACCTCGACGGAGGGGGCCTGCATCTGGTACCACCGCCCCACGGGCGCGCTGGGCTTCTGTGGCCGTGTCCAGTGCATCGAGTCCCCTGGGCGGCAGGAACAACGCTCGTCAGGGCCTGATCGGAACTGTGGGAGCCGGGCGCTGCAGCGCACGCCTGTCATCCCAGCCACTCAGGAGGCTGAGATCTGAGGATCGTGGTTCGAGGCCAGCCGGGGCAGGAAAGGCCGTGAGACTCTGATCCCCCGTGAACCACCAGAAAACTGGAAGTGGCGCTGTGGCTCAAGGGGTAGAGCGCCCGCCTTGCGATAAAGAGCTCAGGGACAGCGCCCAGGGCCAGAGTTCAAGCCCCATGACCGACAAAGTCAGTTTTAAAGAAGCTGCGTGTGAGTGAGTCCCACTTGTAATCCTAACTGGGAATCTGTAGGGTTGAGGTTCAAAGCCAGCCCAGGCAGAAGAGTTGGTGAGACTCCATGTTCGGTGAGCCAGCAAAATGCTGGACTGGAGGCGTGGCTCAGGTGGGAGAGCGCCCAGGGGTAAGCAAGAAAGCCGAGAGAGGGCATGAGGCTTAGGGCTTATGCTCTGATACGAGAATGTACTAAACTCAAAGCAAAGCAAGAAACGTGACCCAAGAGTCACAGGTGGAAATTGCTCCGTCAGTTTTGAGGGAATAATCTGATATATTATACAGCCTTGAAAGCTGCTGGGCGGAGGTTAGCAGAGGCGGGGGCAGGGACCCGGGGCAGGGCGGCATTACTGCGGAGGACGTGGAACGGATGGACTCTCTCAGGAGTGTCCCTACCTTCCTCATTTTTATGTGTTGTCAGTTGTAGGATTTGAACTCAGGGCCTGGGTGCTGTCCCTGAGCTGTTTTTGTTCAAGGCGGGCGCTCTACCACTTGAGCCACAGCGCCACTTCCCGCTGTCTGGTGGTTCCTTGGAGATCAGAGTCTCAGGGACGTTCCTGCCTGGGCTGGCCTTGAATCTCGATCCTCAGGCCTCAGCCTCGCGCGTGGCTGGGACGGCAGGCGTGCGCCGCGGTGCCCGGCCCTGCGCATACCTTCCTTCACAGCTTCCGCCTCGAGCGATGCCAGCAGCTCTTTCTTCTTCTCCTCGTTTCCTGCCAGGGCGAAGGCGTAGGCCAGGAGGGCCTTGGTGTACACGTGGCTCCCGTGGGCTCCCTCCTTCGCGGTGCCCCACGCCATTTCCAGACAGA
This sequence comes from Dipodomys merriami, assembly GCF_024711535.1. NCBI lineage: Eukaryota > Metazoa > Chordata > Mammalia > Rodentia > Heteromyidae > Dipodomys > Dipodomys merriami. The sequence goes on along the minus strand of NW_027204993.1, from coordinate 752,742 downwards.
AGAGGGCATTGCGGACCACGGGGTGCTGCGGGCAGAGGCGGAAAGGGGGTGTGCTCGGGAAATGGGGGTGCCAACCCCCCCCCCCAAGAAACACACACTTGTGCATCTGTTCCTGTCTTACGGACCCAAGGAATAGCATCAGAAAATCTGTCGTGTGTGTATGTATGTGTGTGTGTGTGTGTGTGTCTGTGCTGGGACTTGAACTCAGGGCCTGGGCGCTGTCCTTTAGCTCTTTCACTCAAGGCTGGTGCTCTACCACTTGAACCACACCCCCACTCCTGCTTCTTGGTGGTTCACTGGAGATCAGAGTCTCACGGGCTTTCCCGCCCAGGCTGGCTTTGAACCGCGATCCTCAGCTCTCAGCCTCCTGAGTGGCTGGGATGCCAGGCGGGAGCCACTGGTCCCAACAGATACTCTATGAGATCTCGCACGCAGGCCGGTGTTACAGCCGGCCGCTACGTGGCCCGGCTGCATCCACAGTGCTGTGTTTCCTTTTGGTCAGAACTGAGATTCGAACTCAGGGCCTGGTGCTGGCTCAGCGGGGGGGGGGTACTCAGCCGGGGCGCACGCACGGTGACGGGCAGCGGAATCTCCAGCAGCGCGATGGCGATGTAGGCCGACAGTGTCACCTCGTCGTCCACGCCGCCCTGCAAGGCACACGCCACAGGTTTGCGCCACCAGAGCCCAACCCGCAATGCCCGGCCCCGGGGTCTCACGCCCCCCACGGAAGGGGCTGCTGGAGAGGAGCGCGCGGTGTGGACCACGTGACGGCGTGAGTAACGCATAAAGCAGAGCGGACGATGCAGAATGAAGCAGCTGCGCAATGCACACGAGCAGAGAACGCTGGGAGTCATGATGACATTTAATGAGCACGTAATACACACTGCAAGCACTACGCTGGATGCCACATAGAACAACACAGAGAACGCGGTATATTATATCCACTGTAAGGCCAGCACAGTCTGTGTAGTACGTATGCTATATATCATGTATAGCATGCAGTATGTAACACATATCATATGATATATAGAATACGATACATATTATATAGTATAGCAAATATAGTATAATAGTAGATAGTATAAACCTAGTATAATATATAAAATATATAGTATAACATAAATATTCTATAAATATACCTACTTTATATAAATATATGAATATATTTATATTATATATATTATGTAACATAGTATATATACTATAAGTATATAGTGTAATATATAAATACATGCTGTATTATGTATAATATAGTATACTATATACTACATTATATACACTATATATATAATATAGTATGCATATTATATGTAATATATATTATGTTATGCATATTATATGTAGTATTACATGTAACATATACTATTACAAATAATACGTAATCACAAATGATTATGTAATCATAAGTGATTACGTATTATTTATATAATCATATAATTACATAAATTCTATAGTTTATATATTTATATAATCTATATAATTATATATACTTATATAATTATTAATATAGTAATATGTATTATTATAATACAATAATATATATTACGGTCTATCTATCTATCTATCTATCTATCTATCTATCTATCTATCTATCTATCTATCTATCTATCTGTCTGTCTATCTGTCTGTCTATCTGTCTGTCTATCTATCTGTCTATCTATCTGTCTATCTGTCTGTCTGTCTGTCTGTCTGTCTGTCTGTCTGTCTGTCTGTCTATCTATCTATCTATTTTGGTGCCAGTCCTGGGGTTTGAACTCACGGCCTGGGCGCTGTCCCTGATCTTTCTGTGCTCAAGGCTGGCGCTCTGCCACTTGAACCACAGCACCATTCCAGCTTTTTGGTGGCTCCTGGGAGATCAGAGTCTCACCGACTTTCCTGCCCAGGCAGGCTTTGAACCTCGAGCCTCAGCTCTCAGCCTCCTGAGTCGCTGGGACTATAGGCGTGCGCCGCGGCGCCCGGCCGGGGTGAGGTTTTCCCCAGTTGCCGTGCAGGCCAAGGGGGCAGGCGCGGGGCGGGGCTGTACCTTCATGGCGTTGTTGAGCAGCGAGCCGGACCTGGTGAAGCAGCCATTGTCCTTCTGTCCCCTGGACATCCACTGCAGCGCCCGCGTGATGTGCAGCTCGTCTATGAAGATGTAGCGCCGCGCTTGCGCGAACGTCTTCAGCACGAAGGCCGTGAGCCTGTGCGTGGGCGGACAGGGCGGGAGGGGGTCACCTCACACGCACACACAGCAACTATTCTTTGTCAGTCGTGGGGGCTTGAACTCAGGGCCTGGGCGCTGTCCCTCAGCTCTTCAGCTCAAGGCTGGCGCTCTACCCCTTGAGCCACAGCGCCACTTCTGGCTTTTTGCTGGTTCAGTGGAGATCAGAGTCTCACAGACTTTCCTGCCCGGGCTGGCTTTGAACTGCGATCCTCAGCTCTCAGCCTCCTGAGTGGCTGGGATGACAGGCGTGCGCTACTAGGCCCTGGAGTCCACTGCTGGAGTTTTGGCTCTTCTGCTCTCTTCCTTCCTGGTCTGGGTGGGTTGGTGTTTATCGCGCTGGGCCTCGTGGGGAGTCCGGGGCGTGGGGTCCCCCCTTCCCGTACGTACCAGGTGTTGCCCGGGGGCCGGCCGTGCCTCTCCCCGAAGGTGCTGAACGAGCCGTCCTGGTGCCTGTAGTTCAGCTGGCGCTGGTAGCCTGTGAAGGGAAGCGAGCCACACCCGCTGGTCACGCTGTCTTGGCCTAAGACGGGCGCTGGTGT
>NW_027204992.1:0-18414 GCF_024711535.1 Dipodomys merriami | reverse complement strand
TGATAAGATAGCTGTAGTGGGAGCGTGTTTCTTGAATTCAGGGTGTTTGTGGTGGGTGGAGCTGCTATGGAACCATGGGGAGTATTCCTTGGTTTTCTTGGATAATGACTCCTCATTCAGATCTTACCTTTACGGTGTAGTGAAGAAGAAAGTACTGAGTTCTGCAAAAAATGAAGCTTGCCTGAAGGAATGCTTGGGTAGAAATAGGATTGGGGCTGGGTGTGGCTGAAGGAGAGCTGAAGGGGGCCTCTCATGGCATTGAGAAAGGCTCTTGGGACTTCAAACATGATGCAGGTAGATTTAGATGGTCAGAGTTGCTACTGCAAATCATGTGGGATGGAGGAAATAAGACTGGAGACAGGAGGACCACTGTGATGCTGGACTGCTCTGGTGTGAGTGACTTGTTGCTCACCAGATGGAGACGAGACTGATATGTGGTCCAAGCTACAGCATTACATGGTCTTGAATGGGGATGGAGAGGAACTCATTGTTGATTGTCTGGTTTAAGTTGATAGGTGGGTGAGCCCCGTTATTTAAAGGCAAACCATAGCCTCAAGGGCCCTGACTGTAAGCACTGAGTTGACTATTCTGTGTTAGCAACTTCCCAGGTTTTTTTGTGTGTGTGTCGTATGCTTAAAAGCATACTATCAGCAAAAATGTTGCATGTGAAATGTTTGTTTAGAAGGAATATCTGTTAACTTTCATGGAATAATCATCACAGTTCCATGATAACAGCTCCATTTCTCTTACACTGAGGAATAATGAGTACTGGCATATGGTAGACTAATGGCAAAATCTTTGGGTATTAAAGTGATAGCAACATCAGCCTCTATCCTGGGCAGGTATCTGTCCCAGCATGCAGGGAAACAGTCCTGCTTGAGTTATTTTGAGGTGGGTCCTGACAGTGCTCTTAAGAGCCTATTCTAGTGCTTTGTGTCCAGTATTGTCCTTACTTGGTACACATTGTTGAAGAACACTGCTGTCTTTCTGACCATGTACTTTGAAATGTGGCCACTTCTCCTGGAAGTCCTTCCATACTATTTTCAGTGTTTGTTGAATTTATAGTGGGAATGCTCTCCTGACTTTGATCAGAACTAAGATATCTGTAGACTTTGCTTTGTATTCTGAGGTTCTCCATGTCTCTGAAAGCATGGAGAATAAGTGGAAGTTTCTCTGCAGTTTTTTTTTGGGGGGTGTCTGGTTGTGGGGCCTGAACTCTGGGCCTGAGAGCTGGACCCCAACTCTTCAGCTCAAGGCTAGTCCTCTACCACTTGAGCCACAGCGCCACTTCTGGCTTTTTTTTTGCTTATGTGGTGCTGAGGAATTGAACCGAGGGCCTCAGGCATGCAAGGCAAGAGCTCTACCACTGAGCCACCTTCCCACCCTCTGCATTTCTTATAAAGTCTCTTCTATGTGTTTCTGACCTAAAGCTTGTGTCTAATGTAAGCTCTGAAAGTCATCTTCAGAGGTAAACTCACATGTGGATTTTCCATGATGATAACTCCAGGAAGAGTGTTCTTCACAGCAGCCTTGAGTCTATTAATTCTCCCTACTGAATACCTTGTTTTCTTCTGTGTTGTTTATAGTCTGCAGGACTTGTGATTAAGACAACTTTGGTTTTAATTTTGTTTCATGTCCAATAGGGACTTGTGACCTTGAATGGACTAAGGCTTCTGTTCGGCTCTTTCATATCTTTATTTAAAAAGATAATCTGATATCTTTATTTAAAAAGATAATCTCTAGAATTCAGCCATAGTTGTATGCTGCACAACGAGAAAGAGTTCTGGTGGCACTCTGGCTGTGAGTCCACCAGCCACAGTCTGAGCTTCCTGGAAATGCTCCATTAGGGTGTAGGTATTCCTTGTGGAAGTGGCGTCCTTCTGGGATATGAAAACCATTTGCTGTTTGAGATGGCTGTGGCGTGAACCTGTACTTCTTGCCTGGCCAATGTCAGAGTTGTCTTCTGCTATGTGAGGGGCTCAAGGTAGGAAACTGTGTTATAGGGTGTGCCTCTGGAATGAAGACAAACTTATCCTCATCATCCTGTTGAGGACTATGATCATTTTACGAATGTTTAAGATCACTTTATGAATGTTTACAGGTGTGTGGGCATTGGGATGCCTCTATATCAAGACATATCTAAATGCAATGCTTTATATCCTGGGATTCTCTCTGAATAGGAAGGTGACTATTGATATGAGGGACATCAGGAAGGGAGGGCCATGCTCTTTCCATCATCCTTGAAAATGGACTGTGCTCAGCTAAGGGCTCTTGAAGTTACTTTTTGCTCCATGGTCTGCCTGAGCAGACCTGGGGAGGTTCCTTCGGCCTACTGGGGTGAGGTGAGCCCTTTCTTCCTATGTGGTTCCCTTATCACTTCTGAACAAATCTTCCTGGATCCCTGAGATTTCCAAGAAGTCACCGTTGATTGCTGTTCCTTACATAACTTGATGCATAAGCCCTTCTGAATATGAGTACTCTGGTAGAATTGTGTAAAGTGAAAGGAAAGGAGGGCAGTCCAGGTAGCCTATGGATAGTAAGTTGAATGTAGAACACCCCCCCACACCCTGCCACAGGTCTCTAGCCTAACACCCAGATTTCTGCAGTCACATGCTGGCATGATCTAGACAGTCTTCTGTATTGCTTGTAAGTTCACATACTAATCTGACTGTCCTAAGAACTTGTAGTTGGACAAAACTTGAGTTCAACTTGAAGATTCATGAGCTGAGCTTCATCAAGGTGATCTATGGTAATCCAGGTCTCCTCTGCACTTCCAGTAGTGGGATTATGATTGAAGAATAAATCACGAAATCCCTTCAGCTTAGATGTATGAGGCCTTTCAGCTCCACGACCTTGTCTGTTGACCTGTAAATGTATCCCATTCTAGATGGCAGTAGATGTGACAAACTCATCACCTTTACTGGCTTATATCTTTTTATTCTTGCTCCTCCCATTATTGTGGGTACATTTTAGAGTCTAAAAATGGCATTGCAGCAAGATTTTTCCTCCGCCATGCACCTTGAATGAACACTAAATCTGTTGTGCTTCTACAACTCTTGTCTCTTTAACTTGGACTTTTTGGTAAGGACACAAAGAAATGTACTGTCTACTTGCTCTTGCATGATACAGTGGGTTTTAAGACTGAGGAATTTGGATATGCTATAAGCTAGTGCAATATACTCCTTGATGTGCTGCCATCCATTTAACAAAAGCTTTCTCCAAATCTCACCTGAATAACCTGGTTGGTGTATTCAGGGATAGTGGGAAATTTTCTGTGATAAGCAGATGCTTTGTTTCTGGTAGGCTCAGTCACCTTTGAAGATAAAGATCCTCCAATCAGGGGTGTTGTTGCCAGATCATCAAGCCACTCTACTCACAGGAGTCATCCAGAAGGGACCTGCAAGCCCTGCTCAACGTGATGGCTGGGTACTTGTATGGCAAGGCAAGCACCCATGGCAAAGCTGATGCACCTTTCTAGAGAAGGGGTTTCATGATCTCAGCATGTCTCATCTCCATGTATGCATACATAATGGGGGTGGTTCTTTGTATTTCCCCACTTTACTAGAAGTGTGGGCTCTAAGCTATGTGGACTAAACCAGTGGCAAGGAAGGATATATAGCTGGTACAATGAACATTCCCAGGTGTATTTTTGAAGCTGAGTAGCTGTTGAGTGGTCTAGGATGGCACTTGAGAGGAAGCTGTTGCCAGGTCTGGGGGTGCCGGACCTTCTGGAGAATTGTCTTCTGTGGAGTGTGCCATTTCAGGTACAAATTCTGCATTCAGTTTTGCATCTTCCCATTCAAAACTAGTAACTTCATGTCTTCCAGCAGAAAGCCCAGGCAGTCTCATGGAGTGTGCACAGGGACCAGGTGGCTCCCATGATCTCTGTGGGGTGGGTTGTAAGATTTCAGAATGACATGATCCCTATGAGAGCACTGTGTTGCAATCTACTCCATATTTGTGTGTACATTAAACATACAGACAGTTGTGAGCCACCCTGGTGTCTTACATGGTAGACATGGACTCTTGGAACATGAGGATACATGGACATATAAACACTTGATTTTAGGCTGAGGACACGAGGGAACCATCTGAAGAAGTGGCTTTGGTTTGTCTTCAAAGACTGTCTTACAATGGGTGTTTTCCATATCAGTGACTCCTTGCTCCTTACAGCTCTAATCTTATACAGTGATTATTCCTCAGATCACAACTTGGCAAGAGAGTTGCCTTGAGAGGGGGCAGCCCTGTGCGCAGCGGGCCCAAGGCTCATTTCTCTTGACTGCCAAGGGAGGGCCTTGCCTAGCTCAAGGGACCCTGGTGATCTGTCACTAAGAGGCTTTGCTTTCAGAGGTTGAGACCTGGCTGATGCAATGGTACTCCAGTTACTTCCTTCTAAAGGGGTGCTGTCTGTGCCCCTCTGCTGGGGAGACTGAGTTGTAAAAGAGCTTTGAAGTTGAATTTCCACTAGATGCCATAGGCTTTTCTAGATTGGATGTGTTGATGCATAATACAGCTCTTGGCTCAAAGAGTTTGTTAGCCAGATAGGAGTGCTTATGGCCAGGGAACATGGATTTCAGGTTACCCTGGAAATGTTCCAGCGTAGAAGAGATGAAATTTCAGGACAAAGTCATAAATACAGTGATGGAGGCATCAAGTAGGTGAGTTTAATAGCAGAGGAAAAATCTCTTCTATAGATTTCACATGGTACGCTAGACTAGCTTTTAGGTTTCAAAAGTGGCTTCACCTACAGACATTAGATCAGATAGAGGTCTGGTGGTAAAGTAGCTGTTACAGTGCATGTAGATGAGCCAAGATGACTTTGGCTGCTAGATCTGTAACATTCCACCAGGAAGTTCTACTGTCCACAGGATCTTCACGGGGAAGAAATGCAAACTTCTAAGGGTTTCCAGTCTCCATTTTTGTGGCTGTTTTACCTCATGGCCACTAAGTGGCACCAAAGGACTCCTTTGAGCTAAATGCCAAACGGAAAAAGGAAGGAATGGGCTAAGTGCTCTGGAGGGGTACGGGGAAGAACGATCTTTTGAATGGATTTGAGGATGACAGTGTTTGATATTTCAAACACGGTTCCTTCTTCTAGGAGAGTCTTCATCCCGTGTGAACTACTGTATTACTAAGCTCAGATCCTTTAGAAACACAGGTGATTCTGTCTTCTGGTGGAGATATGGCTAATGAGCAGGATGGCATACTCACAGAAACCTCGGCACATCACTTGGCCTTCTCGCTGCCCTGCCCCCTCTATTTGGTGGTGCACACTAAGCAGATAAACTTCTTTACTCTGAGTGGACATTTTGTGTTGGATGTTAGTTGTGACCTTAAAAGCAACTTGATCTTTATTGAGAATTTTAAGTATTGTAAATTCAAAGTTTGGCTTGGGAACTACATTTAAAAAATCTCAACTGGGCAAAGGTAAATTAAGCAAAGGGAGGATGTGATGCTATAGAATACACTCTTAAGAATGGTAAATGCCTATATGGTAAATTATAGCAATTCCATCAAGCAGCAATCACAACAGTGTATTGGTCCTAAGCCTAAGTCTTATAAGGTGTTGGGAGATGCTGTATAACAATGAAGTGCATACAGATGAGTAGGTAATAGACAAATGCTGGCAATTGCCTGTAATGATGTGAACTGGAGCTGAAACCTTTTTACTGATGTCTTACAAATATAAAACACTGGCTAGCCACACTCAGTGGTCTAGACCTATACTCAGTGCATGATGGCAGTTGGCTAGGGGTGGAGTGTTTGCTTTTCATCTGAATCGGTGACTGGCTCTTCTGTCTTTGAGGGCTGGAACAAAGAGTGCCACATCCACAGAAAGTTACCTTTTAGCCCCTGGGTTCTGGAAGTATACCCTGGCTGCTAAGGTTTTGCTGCTACATTCTTGCATCTCCTTGCTTAGATGATTTTGGGAAAGACAGATACAAGTGGTGGGGCTGTTGTCTCCAGACTTCAATCCTTTTGGGTGACATCACTAAGTAGATTTGAATGATGTGGAAACTTCAGATCTTGTTCTTAAATGCAATTGTATTACTGATATGTCCTGATAAACCCAGAAGGCCTACTCTATACATTTGAAGAACAAGATTTCCCTGATTGCAGGTCTCATTTGTATTATGGGACTAAAATAGTAGGCATGTGAACAGCCACTAGTGAGTAATTCGGGTTTCCTACAGGCAGACGGGGACATGACAACTCACAGGTGTTAGGCGAGTGCATGGAGACAGGAAGATTATAGCAAGCTTGTGGAGTGGGAGTCAAACCTTATTTTGCCATTCTCACAGCGAGCTGTGTATCTGTGGCAAAAATCCTGGAGTGAATATTCAAACACAAAAATAAGCATTCTGCTGCTGAATGGTATTTTACTAGCTTAATAATTTGGGCTTGCCCTTGGCATTGAGAAGCTTGAGCACTAGTCACGAGATTTTTGTTCACAAGTGGAGAACTTTTATTTTTAAAAAATGAATTTAGAGAAAGGGCTTCTCCAGGCCTGCTGTGGCAGTAGGCTTCTCTTCACGGGTGATGAGAATGGTGCGTCCTGGGCCAGAGGTCTGTTTCCTTGGCCCATTCAGAGTGAGGATCCCATCAGGGGGACAGGGTCATCACCGTCGTCGTCGGGGGTGGGATGAGAGGGTCCATTTCAGCTGGGATCCAGTATTTCATGTAGCTCCTTGGAGATAAAGCCAGGCCCCTCCTTGTCCTGAAGGCTTTTGTATGGGGGGTGGAGTCATGAGATGGCGAAGTCTCCTGCCTGGCGTTCTTCATGCTTGCCAGGTACCACAATCACATCTCCTAGCACCTTGATCTTGAGTTTCTCTGGAGAAAACTCCTTTCCATCCAGCTTGACAGAGAACCTATCTTTCTCCATGGTATCTACTCAGTTGGGAATGTTCTGCTGGTATTGCTTGTTCTTCCTGAAAGCTCCATCCTGGAAGAATGCAAAGGAACCACAACATATCTGACTAGGCTCAACATATTGCTGAATTGGACTCTTAATTCCAAGGCCACATCCTTCCTATGAAAGGTAACAAGCTGGAGGAAGGGAGCTTCTAGTGTGCCACCTCCATTTGCACCACTGGGCAGAATTCGCAGCAAGAAGAGCAAGGAGGTGAACAGACTGAAGCAGATATGGAAGGGGGAGAGCCTTTGCAATGCCTTAAGCCTTCCATCCTGTTTGTTCATACTCTTAACCGTCCTTGCTAGTGTAAAAACTTGCTCTCTATCTCTGAGGTTTACATCCAACTTCAGTACTCACCTTCGGTTTCCAATGAAATTCTGATTCTTCACACTTAAAAACCCAGACCACTCAAACAGCCAAATCCCAGGAAATCATCTTGGCTCATAATGAACTCGCTGTTTGTCTGGCAACTACACTTCACTAGATTGTAGTCGTTAAGTGGAGAAATGCTTATCCTGCTTGCCTTCTTGTTTTAAAATTATCCAGAACCCTCCAGTCTTGTCTACAGAAGTTTTGGGAAACACTATCTTGATCTTGGGAATGCCTTGGTAATTTGGGAGACCGACATAATTGAGAATGATGTTTCCTTCATTTTGAGGCTAGCCGTCAGGAAGGCTGTGTCCACATTCTGGGCTCAGGCTAGAAGGAGTTGGTTGTCATGGTGGAGAGGAAAGGCAGCCCTGGTGATTGCTTTTGAAACACTGTGCCATAGTATTTTCAGGACACCATCCTGGGGGTAGGCTACAGGTAGGCCACACTATTGGTGTCAGGACCTATTGTTTCATTGAATTTGTCCTGTACAATTAATATTTCATATGGCAGTTGTCACCAAAGCTAAGTTCTGTGATTTCATGGGCATCTCCGAATTCAGACTCTAAGCTGTGTAATCCTGACCTGGCGCTGCCTGTATTCTTTCCAGTAATATAGCAGACAAGCTCTGCCAAAGGCTAAGCATTTGGTAGATTCAGAATCTAAGCTTCAGTGTGTTTCCCACCAACTGGACAGACAACTGTAAGTGATGGAAAGTTGCACCTAAGTAGGTACTGCCTAGACAAAAGCCATCTTGCTTCTGGAGCCAAAAGTGTTCAAGAATCAGAATTCCATTGGAAATTGAAGATGGTTAGTGTTTAATGCTTGAGATTTGATCATAATACCAGGGAGGTTCAGGATGTTGATAGGCTTCAGCTCGCATGATAGTGAATATGGGCAGATGATCAGAAAGGATAGGCTCTCTCAGAAAATGCCTACAAATGGACTACAGGATTTTGAACATGGAATACTATGTCTCTACAGACATAGTATTGAAGGAAGAGCTGGTGAATCTAGGGAAGCTGACTTGGAGGCCAGATGTTGATTGCTGTATTTGAGCAAGTGATATGGTTTGTCCTAAAATGGGACACTGGGTATGAGGAATGAGACTGAACCCATGAGGCCCATCTCTGGTCAAGCAGTTTCTGTGGAGACAAATGGATTTAGGCCTTGTTAAGGTCTGGGTTTTCTGTGCTTGCTGTCCTGCAGTATTCTTCCTGTCATCTTGAGCTGGAAAACAGGTTCTATGTCCATTCTGTTCTGATTAGAAAGGGTAGGCCGCTTCATACCTTGGGAATGGAAGAGGTCAAGCTGGAAACCAGACTCGTTATCTACAAAACTGTTTCTCCACAACATAGTATCTAGACCTTCATAGGATCTAGGAAATACCTGGGTGGTTTGGGAGATTGCTGATGTCATTGGAGCATAATCACCCCTAAATCCATCAAAGCTGAAAGTCAACCCACTTGTGTGTTATGTTCTTCTGATTTGTCTGCTAAATTTTTGCCTCCTTTTTGTACTCAGAAGTAGAGGCAAGAATCCAGAGAATGTGGCTGGATACTTTAACTCCTTATTTTCCCACGACTTTTTAACTAGAGATAAATTGGGGGTAACTTTCTGGAGTTGTTTAGTATTTTCCTTTCACTTTCTTCATGATGGGAGATATGGCTACTATTTTTGCTGTAGGGCACTTAGGAGTTTGTATGAAACTTCTTACCTGCAGATGTGAAACTACTTACCTAATGATGTGGCTCTTCTGACCTCATCTTAGGCAACCTTTGTCCATTTGGGATGATATATTGAGTGGCAACTTGCTATAGTATTTTCAGGATTGCAAAGATGGCTTGCATGATTCTAAGATCAGGACCCAGGAATACCTTAGTTATCCCACAGGGAACAAATTTTCTCACCCTTTGCACAGAAGTTGCCTTCAATAACAATGATGGGTTCTTGGGACTACTGAGGAATAGACTCTGACTTCATACTGTAAAGTTGTTTCCTATGCTGGTCTGCTTATTTTCAGAGGAAATGCATGTAGTATATGGAAACTAAGCAGAACAAAGTGTATTTGGCAGAACCACAGGGTGGTGCTATGGGAGCTGACATCTGGTCAAGTGGAGTAGGTTCCCCAGGTTGTTTGCAAGAGGTTGAAATGTGGCTGCTCTGGAAAGTGGGAAATAGACACCTTCACACTGTTACCTTCATATGTATGAACTATGGAAAGTAGCATTGCTCAGCAGAGGACAGGTGTTGAGCAAATTTAGCATGAATTTAGCTGAGTCATCTCTGGGATGCTGCAGTCCCTAAGGTAGCAATTGTCTTTTTTTTCTTCAATAACTTATTGTCATAAAGTAAAATGAACAGACTAAGCAACTTCATCAGGAAGTGGCCATTTCTATAGAACCATCCAGGAAACAAGGATTCCCTCTTGTTCCTCCCAGGCTGAATCCACTCCAGATTCCTTTGTTGAGACCATTGTTCCTAGCATTGAAACTAGAAAGCAGAGGAAACTGTCCTCTTTTCTTTATCCTTGGGGATTGGCATGGGGTTTGTGACCCTTCTAGAAGGTACAGTGTCCTAAAGAGCACACTCACGTTCATTTCCAAGGGACTACAGGAAATGACATGGACTATTGACATGCACAAACCTACATTTTCTAATCTCCCTTGAAAAGGGATATATATTCCTCTGTGATTGCCCAGTTAGCACTGCGTGCAAGGTTGTAGAATTGGCACTTATTACAGCTCTTAAAGGAGTGCAGATCTGGACCTTAGGGTCTGGCTGTATGTCCCTCAGGATCTGCTTCAAGCTCACAGAAACCTGAGAAAATCTCTCCTTTTTTACTTCACACCGATACAGACATGGGTGGTCATAAGTCTCCAGAGGGGTTGGATACAACCCTTGGCTTAACCGGCTTAGTCTGGCTGTGTGGCTCGGCAGGTTCTGCAGGGAGGCTCTGGAGATGTGGTTCCCATAGAAACTGAACAAACTGAGCTGGGAGCACTGGCTTAGGGTGGGCAGGATGGCAGAGAGCTGGGCCTCAGTGACCCCACAGTGCTCTAAAGCCAGGGTCTCCAGGGTGCCAGCCACTTCCTCCAGCAGAGCTCGGAGGAGCTCAGGACTGAAGTGATCCATGCATGCCCTGCTGAGATGCCAGTGCTTGAGCTGACTGGTGCAGGGACACTGGGACAGATAGCTCAAGTCTGCACCATTCAGTGGACATGAGCTCAAAGTCATCAAGGGCTTCAGAGTCCTGAACACCTTAGGCAGCTCTCCATAAAGGAAGACATGATGTGTATGAAGTTGGGAGATTTTTGTGCTGCAGTAGTTGGATGAAGAAGGAATCGAATCCAGAAGTATGATGTTTGCGCTCATCTTGGAGAGAGAGAGGATGGAAAGTTTTGTCCAGATAAAGGACCATGTTTTCCATTGTTAATCCCACAAATCGCCCATGTCCGTCTCCAGGATGGAGTCCAGATGAAGCACACTCAGCATGCTTTGTATTTTAGAGGTGCAGTTTGACAGACTCTGCAGCTTCTTGGAGCATAGCTGAACTTGGACTTTTCTTGTCTTGACCCACCGGAGCAAGTGGGCTAGGACAGACACAACCCCGTATCGTCTTTGACAACATCTATGAATATCCCAAAGAGCGGCTCCCCCATTTCTGTACACTGAACTACTGCTTGTCGGGGCCATTGCTGAGCAGGCTCAAGACCCCACTATGTATCCTGAGGTCCAGATGGCCAGGGACATATTCCACAGATCTATCACCTGCTTTTTGCATTTACTGGGCCACACTCTCTGCTCAAGCAGCCTATCGAGCCCCTCCAAGGTGACTTGTAAGATCTCCAGGTCAGTCTGCCATCATGTGCCCCAGGGGAAGGCAGGCAAAGGGTCAGGTCTGCACCCTGGCCTTCAGTATCTCCATATGTCTCTGACAACCACTGCCCCTGAACAAAGTAGAAAAGAGATCCAAGGTTAGGACATCCAGAGCAGAGATGGCCAAGGCCCGGTCCTCTTAGCAGGCTCTGCTACAGTGTAGGCGGGGACATGGTGGTCAATGTGGTGGACCAGGTAAGAGGGGCTTTCGGAAGGCAGCAGGCTCAGGCAGTGACTTGCCAGCATTCCAGCAGTTACCTCTTGTCTGTCTGTCTGGCATACAATCTGAAAGATGGGTGGTAGTACATGTGAACCTGTGCATCTTACAAAGACTTCAGGGTGTTTCTCACTTGTTTATTGTCATCTAGAGTATAAGAACTGATACTTGAGAGAGAGTGATTCATGATCATGAAGCGGGAGGCAGGGGGCTGTCTTGTGCACTCTTGACAATACTCCCCAACTGACGAGAACAAATTTCTGCCATTACCATAACTTGAGAACCATTTTGATTTTACTTGAGCTCAGCTCCCACTGGTGCCTGATAGTCTTGTTTTTCCATGGTGTCATTATGGATGGAGTACTAAAAGCTTGTGTATTTTTTCTCAAAGTTGAAAGGAAGATATTTTAGAGAATACAACTCTAGAAATTTTGCCCCTGAAAGAATCCATTCTTCAATTTTTAGAAGCTAGGCCAGGTAGATCATTTACATAGCAAGATGGCAAGACTGTACTGGAGTCTTGTCATCAAACTCACAGCTCAGGGTTGAAATAATACTCGGGCACATCTCCATGTCTTACTTTTGGATCTGACTTTGACTGACCTTTTGGTCCTCTTGGGACTCACTCTGGGTCTTGATTAGAATGACACTAGTGGATCTGTTGTCTGCATTGGCCTAGATAGCTATGGATGACATGAAGGGTATCCTTGAACTGTTTTCCTTGTGCTTTGAGAAGGCCTCTTGTACTCAAATGGCCCCAAATAGTCTGTTAGTTGAATGTCAACAACCAACTATGTATCCTATTTGAAACTGTTTCTAATACAAGACCTATAGATCAGCTCTGCTTCTTAGCTGATAGCAAAAGAGGACATTTTTAGCATTTCTGTTTTCTTTAGAGAACAGCATTTCTGGGGGACAGAGTCAGTGATAGTTCCTTCATCCTCTAGCTCTTTGGATAGGGATATTACTGGGACTAAAAGGTATTTTAATACCACATGTAATATCAAGCCATCAGTAGGCTTTAGGGTCCAAGTAGGCTGGTGGTTGTACAGTATATCTGTTCAAGTAGCCTCTTGGTAGGGTTGGTACTTCACACCTTCAGCGCTCTCTCTGCTACAGAGAATAGCAGAAGCTCTAAGAATTGACTTCATGGTTCAGTGAAATGAAGACTGATAAGATAGTGGGGTGTTAGAAATTGAGCAAGCCTCTATTCTGTGCTGTTTGCTCCTGGGTATAAAGTTCATCAGGATGTCAGAGGATTGCCAGGTTTGAGGTTGCTACGACACATCTCTCCTGGTGAGTGGACAGGGTGTGTTGTGTCTTACACAACACAGCAACTCTATGGTGATCCTTGGTGGCAGTGGCCGGATGACTCAGGGATTCAAGTAGCTGGAGAGATGGGAAGAAGCCAGATGCATCTTCAGATGCTCTTAGGTTTGAATGTGAAATGTCTCCCCACAGGCTCCCATGTTATATATTTGGTTCCAAGGTGGTGGTGCTCTCTTGGGAATTCTGGACAGTTTAGGTGGTGTGGGAAATAGGTGGCTGGGGGGTTGGACCCTTTGTTTCTTGATGGCCACGATGTGAGTTGCTCTGCTTTTCCATGCCATCCTGACCCTTAAGTGCTAGTGGATGTTTTATATCTATTGGGTACGTTGGTCCCAGGTATGAAGACTTTCCATGAGGTTCAAGTAGCTCACTTGATCCTTAGTGATGCTCTCATAACCTCCACACGTGTTGGGCAGTATAGCTATATGGTAGCACTTCAGTTGAGGCCTGCAGCCTACGCTCAGAATCGATAAGATAGCAGTCATGTGAAATCAGCAGAGATAAGTCCTGACACAGAAAGGATATGGCCCAGTGCTGTTTTTGATGCTGACCTGAATGCAGGAAAATGGTTTCGTTGTCACTTACAAGTGGAGGCTGAGACCAGTTGGTACAGGCCTTTTAACTGCCTATGTACATTCCTTTGAAGGCAGAAATGCATGGTATAGGAAGGGATTTTAGGGGGAAGTTTTGAGATGAGCAAAAGATGCTTTATCGCTTTTCTTCTGGGTACCAACAGTTGAGTTGGTTCTTGTTTATCTTCCAGCTCCTGGAGAAACTGCAAAATGTATGATATTCTCTCCTGAAAGAAGATTCTTGTCTAAGCTCAATACTATTGATGTTAAAAAGTAGGTCACGTCTTTGTAGGGTTGTGCTGTGTACTGTAGGAGTATCAGCATCCCAGACTGAATGCTATTAGCATCCATCTGTGGAGGCTGTGGCCACTGGCGCATTCGTGCATGGTGCAGACTGGGGTGGATAGCCAGTGGAAGCCAGCAATGTTCTTGCCTTTCGTAGCATTTCTTCCAAAGGACAGACAGTAGGAAAAGGCTAGATGATGGAATAAGTTTTCTATTGATTCCAGAAACTGGCCAGTTTGGTCTCTTTTATTTGTTGTTGGAAGCCATATGTTTCCCAAGAGAACAGGATCTTGAGCTTCTTGCATTTTTCCTTAAAACTGTTTTTCCTTAACCTGTTTTTCAAACAATTTTGAGTTTAAATGATACCTTCATGTTTCTTTACTCAGTACGGATTTAGAATTGGGATTCATTTCCTCATAGAGGCTGCTGTCATGTCCTAGCTGGTCTGAGTAAATGCAGCATGGGAGAAATACATGTGTCTTGTGCTGTAATTTGGTTATCTTAAGTGACAGTCTCTGCTTTCTAGCTGTTGCAGAGACAATAGCCATCCTGGGCTAGTGGCTGACCACCCCCAGGAACTTGATAGATCATCTCTGAGGACAGTTGTACAATTTTTTTCTTTCAACATTGGTCACAGTCTAGCCATTCCTAGCAGAATGATAGAAGTTCCTATTCCTAGTCCATACTTGCCTGGATGCTTTTGCTCATGGAAGAAGGCTTACTGAGAATAGAAAACGAATGTTGGGAAACATGGTAGTTGGCTATTCCTACCCATAGAGATGTGTTCTTAGCCAAGGGTAGATCAGATGTACTGAAATGTCCCAGAGGCTATTCAGTGTGAGGTGAGTGTAGAGGAGGGGGAGATGACCTTATTAAAATAGGTCAAAGAGCTACTTGGTCACTAGGGCAGATGATTCAAGTGTTTGAAGAGCTAAGGAGAAGAAATCTTTAGTTGCCTTTCGATCACTTGGGCCTGACATGAGCCGATGAATCATTGCTCAGTGCAACGTGAATGATTGTTGGCAAGTTCATGATAAGATAAAATTGTTGGAAAGAAGTTGGTGATCATAGCACAGGTGTGGTCGTAGAATGCTCTAAATGGAACTGTGACAAATGTTCTGCTTTCCCATCCCTTTTCTCTCTGTCTCTCAAGTGTCACCAGTCACCACTCCATCTGAGAGTACTCTAGTGCTAGATTGCATAATGTTCAGGTAGATACTCCCCACACAGTTAAAATAAGGGCCTACTTGTTTCTCACACCTAATAGGAACCATGATCAAAACATGAATTCTGTGATTGTTGCAGTTGATCAATGTCTACTCCCTGACAAATGGAGAATAGTTGTCAGCTTGTGGAATACTTGGGATTCAAATATCCAGCCATCTCTCTGCGTTTTCCTTTATTCCCTCACACCGTGTCCCTCCATGAATATAGGACTACTAACTTTATTTTAAAAAGCCTAGGTGTCATCTCATAGGTTTTGACCTCTGTTAAGAGACTTAGCTGGATCTAGAACCAAAGGATTCAGAGATATGGAATCATTCTGTGATGGTGGCAGAGCACGGGAGTGGCCCCTATCACCAAGCAGCTGGCATAGAAAGCAATCAGCTTACTCTGACAGTGGAGGGGGCAGGTATGTGACTGGAGATTTTCAGCTCAAAATGCTTGCTTTAGGGCAAGCAGTGGGGTGTCGGGACTTCGAACCTGATCTTCTTATCTTCCCTGATCCGTGGGGGACTTGGATTACTTATTCTGACATTTAAAGGTAACTTCTACCATGAGCTTTCAAGACAGGAGCTTTCAGAAGGTGGTAGTGGTGTCTGTAAGTGCAAATTATGGGCAGACCCCTTGTTAGTATGCCTGGGCTTTGGGAAGGTAGGGTATTAATGCACTTGAAGTACATCTGACTGCAGTCTGGATTCAGATAATCCTTACCTGAGCTCTGCAGTGAGTTAGCAATCACATGTTTATGATGGGATTTGTCTTGTGAACCAGACAATGGCCTGTTGAATGTGAGGGGTGATGGACTTGGACTCTGTACTCCCCAGGAGAGACCTCTGTGCTTTTACATGTGCAACATGACTGGTTTTGAGCTTCAGACACTGGTTCCTTTTCTATGTCTTCATGGCCAGTATAGCTTGAGCTCTATTTCCAACAGCTATGTGGCTCTTGGTGGGCTTGTGTGTAGGGTAGACTTGAGGTGTATGCAGGTGATTCTGAACCCCAGGACAAAGATCAGTTATATATAACTCCAAGGAGGCATCGAGACTGCCCTTCAGAGTAGAAGATACTTGTAGGAGATTTGCATCTCAGTTCCCATAGTGAGGTCCTGGGGGCCTCATCTAGCATAAAAACATTGCAGGCCTGAACTTGGGGGGAAAGAGAGCATGATGGACATAGATAAGATACCACTCTGTGGTCACCATCATCAGCATGCCTAGCGGGAAATGGAAAACACAACATGTTTAGTATACCTCAGTCTGTACCCAGATTCTCCAGGTTATAGGCCATGGCAGAGAGGAAACAGTGAATAGCGGGTGCTTCTCTCTAGACGAAGGCTTCTACAGGGGCTCTCTTGTGAACTGCTTTACTGTGCAGAGTTGTTAGAAATATTCAAGCACTAACTTTTGCCCCTGTATGATGCCAGAGTCTTGAAATGAGCATGCTTATCTGTGTCAAAACTGCAAACTAGCTCACAAGTATTTAAGTTCTTGAATGACTTTGAGCTGGAAGATTCTTCATTGTTACAGATGTCCCTGGCATGATGGGAAGTTCCAAAGTCCCCCTTCACTACGGCACTGTGTTTGTCAGAATCCCCCACCTCCCCAGCATGAAGAGGGTAATTTTCTTCTCACGTGGTTATATTTTTACTGGCTTGCAAATTATAGCCAGGCAGATAATACTACCTATAGTTTTTCCAAGGAATACCTGTTTGGTATTTTTATCTCATGGAGCCTTCAATAAATGGGTGCTTGAAACGTGTGCAACTTTCCCCCCATGATCTGAGGCAGGAAAATAGAAATTTTGAAGAGTCGTTAGTTCAATACATCCATAAAAAGTTACTTCTGTAACTTTTGGAAATGTCCCCTAAATTTGGGCACTGGGAGTTTACTTTGTGTTCCCCTTCAGACCAATATTGCTCATGGCTGATGTGATGAAAATGTTCTCATGTCTCCACTGTATGTGTCACACATTCTGGATGTCTTACAGCAAGGGGAAAGATGGCATCCCACGGGAAATGATCTAGGTAATTCTCATTCTGCTTGTATTGTCAGGTGCATGCTGAGTGAGACAAGTGTATCCCCATGATACCTTGCTATGTCTGAATCTATGTCTGAATCTTTGGTGGGTGACCAAAGGAACTTGACTTGCTACAGGCCTCACATGGCCAAATTATAGACCTTATTATCCTCATGTGGATTTGGGCTGGGAGCTCATTCAAAATTTCTTGATGGGGTTTCAGGGGTACTTGGGAAGGCATGGGCTGGGACTCTTTGGAGGTAAATGTGGAATCTCTCCACCAGCATTACAGGCAGGTCTTCAGGAAAGACTTGTCTCTGCTTTTCAGGCCCCTCAACTGATTGAATTGGGCCCCTCAATGCTAAAATGATCTTTCCAAAAAATCAACTGATTGATGACACTGATCACTTCTCCAGGTACTAATCCACCTTAGACCAGTGTTTGGTTAGAGTTCATGGAAATACAGTGATCTCTTTTCTGGAGAACCTAGTCTCTGAAGAGAAGACAGATCTGTTTTACGGTGTGACTCTTCTGTATAGCTGCATTTCGAACTCTCCAGTTATTTAGTTACCAGGACACTGTGACCAGAGCAGAAGTTAAAAATCCCAGTAGGTCTCCGACCTCTCTAGCAGCATCTCAGAATACTTGCACAGAATGAACTAGCTTCTGGTATCTAGGTGTGTGTACAGTGTATTTCCAGTTGTCCTGTGAATTATCCCGTATTGCTATAGCCAATGCCATTTCTAGAGGCATCTATGGATCTAGACCTATAGATGATACAGTAAAGTTTCAGTGGTAGATATTTAACTTATCTAGCATACTGTTGGGCATCTTTATTTTTTTATGTGATTAGTAGTTGTCTAGCTCTTAGGTGGTTAATGTTATATGGCCTTGGTAATTACCATGTGAGTAATTTCAGAACCAAGGAAGTAGGTTCTGTGCCTCTCTAGTGATCATATCTGGTTTGTATACTTCAGTCAGTCTTCTGTACCTTGCACATGTCTCTGGTCTACAGAAGTTAGCTGTTGACTGTAGGCAGACCATTAAGAGTTCTGGAATCATCACTTCAAAGATGAAGACTGACCAGGGGTGAGTCCTTGGAATGTGTGAAGATAGATCCAAGCACCAGCTTGGCCCAGGGATGAATCTTTCCTTCCCATTGCAATTATTTTTGGAGTACTGGTGAAATGCAATGGGTTTAAACATTCTGCTCAACTAATGTGGGGTTTCTTGCTGGTCTCCTGTACCTGTGCCTGACCTCTTGCCAGAGTGGGAAGTTCTCTAGTCATTTCCCTCTGGGAGATACTGCTAGTCATTCTCAGTGCAAAACCTAAGTGAGCTGTGTTAGGCCTTGGTGACATGGACTTCTTTCTGGGCGAATCCTATTCTTCTGTGTGTCTCCAGGAAATGTTGGCTTGAAAAGTATTTTTGTAATCTTACCCATGGCCATTCTGTGTCCTGCTGGTTCCACTCCTGAGATAGAAACAGAGTGAGGCTTGCTGGATCTATTTCCTATCCTTTTAGGAAGGTCTATAAGGTGAATTGCAGTTTCCTGGCAAAATATGAAGCAGTAATTGCAGGCTAGCTTTGATAAGTACTGATTGATG
>NW_027204991.1:0-18424 GCF_024711535.1 Dipodomys merriami | reverse complement strand
AGCGCTTGCCTTGCATGCTCGAGGCCCTGGGTTCAATTCCTCAGCACCACATAAGCAAAAAGCAAAAAGCCGGAAGTGGCGCTGTGGCTTAAGTGGTAGAGCGCTAGCCTTGAGCTGAAGAGCTGAGGGACAGCGCCCAGGCCCAGAGTTCAGGCCCCATGACCAGACCCCCCAAAAAAACAAAAACAAAAACAAAAAACCAAATCCAGGTGGCTGGGAATATGGCTTAGTGGTTAGAGTGCTTGCCTTGCATGCATGAAGCCCTAGGTTCGATTCCTCAGTGCTACATAAATGGAAAAGGCCAGAAGTGGCACTGTGGTTCAAGTGGTAGAGTGCTGGCCTTGAGCAAAAAGGAAGCTCAGGAATAGTGCCCAGGCCTTAAGTTCAAGCCCCAGGACTGGCAAAAACCAACCAAACAAAAACAAATCCATTTGACTCCAGAATCCCCACTGTTACTAGCAGAACCAGAGTATAAGATATGGAGAAGCCTAAAATGCTGGATGTGAAACCTAACTTTTAGAAACCCTTTATCTGTAACAAGTGACTTTCAAGGCTTGAATGTGTGTGCATGTGTGTCGGTGTGGGGATGGGCGGGGTTTGTGTGCCCATCCTGGGGCTTAATCTCAGGGCCTGGATGCTGTCCTTTAGCTTTTTCGCTCAAGGGTGGCACTCAGCCATTTATGCCACAGCTTCACTTCCAGATAAAAGTCTGTCCAAGCGAACACCAAACTAATCCTCAGATCTCAGCCTCCTGAATAGCTAGAATTATAGGCATGAATCCCTGGTGCCCATCCCCTTCCCGCTTTCCTCCTCTTAACCCTCCTCTTCCTTTCCCAAAAGGAAGGCTAGATAGATGGCTCTGGAAACTCATTTCTACACATCTTCCGAAGGGAACCCCTTTTTTTCCTCCCTTCTCTCCCACAGAGCCTCAATGCCAGCTTTTCCTTCAGAGAATGAATATTTCTGAGGATTTATTAGAAGCTGAAGAAGCATTGACTAGGTGGTTTAATGGGCCCACACCCCCACAGAGGAGGCCCAACACCTTGTTAGACAGCTCCCTGGCCCGTGAAAGGAGGTGGTGGAGGCTGGCAGGGCAAGAATGGTCACCAGCTCAGGAGAGGCACTGTTATGAGCAAGAAGCTGCAGACCAGTAAGCCAGAGGGACCTGAGCACCTGCCATCCTCATTCACCCTGAGCCCTGGGCAGGATGTCCAGGCCCAGCTAGAAGAGATGGTTGGAAGGGCCCAGGAAGTGGGGAATGGAGGCTCGGGGCATGCACACAGCAGCACCCATTGGACCTGCACAGAGAGGGTCCTGAGACTCTCCCCAGCCTCTCTCATGCAGCCAGTTATCTCATGGTTGCACAAAAGACATGTCAGAAAATTCCACATGGATAAAACACCCTCTTCCTGGCAGGACCCCAGCTTCTCTGAGTTTCTTCCAGATGGTGATTGTATGGGCTCATTCATGTGTTTTAATAGCTTCTTTCAAATGAATAGTGACCACATATTGAGGTCCTTGCAGTCAAGCCCTAGGTGAATCACAGGGTCACAGTTAACCAGTTAACCAGTCCCACCACCCCATTGGAGCAACTCCTTAAAGAAGGTTATAGAGGAAGAATCCCAACTTCAGAGAAGCTGAGTGACTCTCCTCAGCTTCTAAATCAGGCCATGCTGGGAACCCTTGGCCCCACACTTAGTGACCTAGCATTTATACCTGTGACTCTAAGCCATGCTTAAGTGAGCAGGGAAGAAGTATCCCATCTAAGAGATATGGAAACTGAGGTTCAGAGAGGACTTGAAGCTGCAGGGCCCAGAGAGAAAAAGTCCCTTAGAGCCTAAATATCCACTGTCCTGATCCTCATGCAGTTCTACCCTGACAGATAACAATTTCTAAAACAATTCCTAAGAAGTAGAGGTGTAGTAGAGCATCAGCCTTGAGTGCAAAAGCTAAACAAGCGTGCTGAGGCCCTGGGTTCAATTGCCAGTGCCAGAATCACAAAACAAGAAGGGAGAAAAGGGATGGTAGGGGAAAAAACAAAGGGGAGGGGTAACAATGCTTGATAGGAAATGTACTCATTACCTTACTCACGTAACTGTAACCCCTCTGTACAGTGTCTTCAGAATAAAATATAAATATATATTTATTTATATACGAAATATATAATATATTTATATTTATTTATTAGTTATTGTAAATATACTATATTATGTATGCATATATAAATATATATATACACATATACATATATATATCCTAGTTAGAAAGGAGAACAAGATGCTGTGACTAGATTGAGCAGAAGAGAAATCACGGAGGAACTGGTGAGGATACTGGGGCTAAGGCAGGGCAGAGAGCCTGGGACCTCATGGAATGAGGGGGATAGAGGCCGGGGGCAGATACACAGGCAGAGGGTGGCAACCGTGTTCTTCTCTTTCCCACTGGTACTGAACAGGAGCCAGGAAGGGAGGCCGCCACGCAGAGCTTGCTGGCTGTGATCCTCACCGCCTTTCAGGACAAGCCAGCCTCCTCCAGCCAGGCATGGCTCAGCCTTTCCACTCCCATCACAGACCACACAGAACACACACACACAGCCATTTTACACACACACACACACACACACACACACACACACACACACACACACACACACACACACACACACACAGCCATTACCTATCACTGCGAGCCTGCATGCACACATGCTTGAATATTTTCTTTTCCATTTCTCGTGTGTGTGTGTGTGTGTGTGTGTGTGTGTGTGTGTGTGTGTGTGTGTGCCAGTACTGGGGCTTAAACTCGTTGCCTGAGCACTGGCCCTTAGCTTTTTCACTCAAGGCTGGTGCCCTACCACTTAAAACATAGCTCTTTGCTAGATGTCCAATTAACTAGCACGAAGCTTGGGCCATTGTAGACATGGAAGGCCAACACCTGGTGCTGAGGATGCACAGAGGCTGGGAGGTGGGGGGCAGGATGCATTTCTGGCAGGATGCTGGGTGCTCCGAGGCCTGTGACTCTGGCAGGACTAGCGTCACCTGGTGCAGACTGCCTGTTTCTGGTTGTGTTCCTTAAAAGCACCCTGTGTTTTCAGAGGAAGCTATTTTGCCTTGGCCCTCTGGGTCACTATTTATAATTATTTGTGCTTTTGTTGGGTTGAAGAAAGAAACCCACTTTCCCTTTCCTAAAGTTTGAGCAAATGTGCTGAGGACCGTTAATTTATGGTTGGATGGGATTAGATGTCTGGTGTCTGCCTGTGGGTCACTGGGACCTAGCCCAGCCCTGCCCTAGACATGGCTTCCAGCTTCTTTCCCAGCCTCTTGTCCATACCAAGAGGAGCACACATTCAGGTCTGGCTCAGTGCTGGCTGACTTAAGATCTTTCTCCCCCAGGCTTCAGGTGTCGTGTGCAGTTCTGGCTATGCTTGCTATCAGAATGGAGAGTGTGAGGTCTCCTGGCTTGCCTGCCTGGATTCAGGACTAACGTCCTCTCCGAGAGGGGCTTCAATTCTGTGGCTTTGGGATGGACTTGTGGCCAATGTTAGGCCATTCAGCAATCAGGCTTTATGTTCCCTAGGTCTGGTCAGGTGCATAAGCTAGCCACCTCCCATGTATTTGTGATGTTGCCCCCTCCCGGAAGCTCATCTTAGTCTGTTTCTGTTACTATAATCAAATGTCAGAAACTAGGTAATTTCTGAAACAGAGGTTTATGTGGCTTACGGTTCTGGAGGCTGGGAAGGCTCAGCATGGTGCTGTATCTGCTGGCCTGTGGGGAGGGAGAGCCTCATGATACATTACAACATGGCTGAGGGCATCACTTGGTCTGAAGAGCAAATGAGCCTGCTCAGGTCTACTAAGGCCTTTATAGGGCTCTACCCTCAATATCTCATCTAACCCTAACTATCTCTTAAAGACTCACCTCCCAACCCCTATCAACAAGGCTAGGGATGTAGATCACTGGGGGTGTGGGTCACTCACCTAGCATGCATGAGACTATCCTCAGCACCAAATACAAACAGACCGACAACAAATCCCAACAGAATTAACATTTTAATTTTGGAAGTCAGTTTCCAACACATGAATTTTGGGGGGTACACATTCAAGGGTGCTGGAGGCCAGGCTGAAGTTTGGTGGTACAAGTTTTGAATGGCTGCTTCCTGGCAATCTCCTCTCTCCTGATCCCAACACTGAGATCATGAAATCAGCAACTTCAGGGAAGAGAGGATCCTGGGGTCCAGGACATCAAGGTGCAGGCTAACACCTCCTCCCTCTCAAGAAGCAGAAAAGCCTTTGGCATTTGAGGTGAAATGTTCTTGAAGATCTTCTGTCCTCACCCTGTCCTACCCTTGGGCTCAGCTTGGAGTAAATGGTCTGAATGCTGTGATCTGCACAGTCAGTGGGGGTGATTCGAACCCCTGCCACTCCCGAGTCACCCCAGGGTGGGTGACTTTGTCTGTTTTGCTTCACTGAGCATCCCCAGCTTGGTTTCCCCTAGAAGATATGGTGAATGCACAGTAAACACTCACTCAATGCCAAAACAATTACACCCACAGCACCTGTGCCTAAAATGGTATTGGTAAAAAACAAAGAAGCAAGATCACTCTTAACCTCCCTGGTGCTCTGACCTCCCATCCCTCACTTGCCCTGTGTTTCAGCACTGAGACTTTGGTCCAGGGAGACCCCACACCTCCTGGTGTGGCTGCAAAGGAGATGTGTGGGGTGCCCACCTCCTCCCTTATCTGGGCATTCCTCCTCCTGGCTCCTCTGTGGTCCTCACTGGACACCTGGAGGGCAGAGAAGGATGGAACTGTCTTCAGCACCCAGAGGCTCTTCCTAGCCCTCAGGATCTCCCTGCGGTGTCTCTGATTTTGTGTCTGGTTCTGCTGTTGCCCACTCAACATCTTCCTCAGTGGGGTTACCCCTGTCTATCTGGGGAAGCTGCCGGGGTGTGAAGGAGTGGGGCTTCTGTGGGTTTCCCAGTAAAGTTGTGGGTGCAGAAAAATAGCTTTTCTCAGGACAGGTGGGAATACTGCCTCTTCTCGGGTTTTCAGTCTCTGCTGGAGTCCCTGGATTTCTGACCATGTGGCTCTCTTTATAGCACACTGCCCTGGTTGTACTCTCTTGCTTCCTTCTTTTGGGGACACCTGTAAACAATCTAGGGTAACATTTTCCTTTCAACAGCCCTTGGCCTCTTACATCTGCAGAGTTCCTTGGCTATGGTTCATACAGGCTCTGTAGTTGCTGTAAGGTGAGCTGGAAGGAAATTGTTACACGGGTATTCGGTCAGGAAAGCTTATTAGAGGAATTGGAACTGTCAGCCCATGTGGGTGTAGAGAAAGACAGGGGTTAATGTAGGGAGAGTACAGGGAGGAGGACTGGCCATGGATCGGGGTCTGACCTCCGAGCCTGGGAACCTCCCATAGTTGGGAGGAGGCCTAACTGGGGTGGTCCAGGCTGTGACCTCAGAGGATGGGGAAGTAACCTCCGAGCTTGGGGGGGGGGCCTCCCCGTGCTCCTGGGTGTGCCAGTTACCTGGGTTGGGAATGTTGAGTGGGGGCTTCCAGGGAAGGGGCCATGTGTGCACCAAGGGAGAGCCATTTTCCTGGGCAGACCTGATGGTTGTCAGGTCTGAACTCCTGTTGAACTTTGCTTCCTGCAAAGTGTTGGCATGTGGAGGTGCATTGTTCTGGGGCTGATAAGTTCAGGGGCCACCAGCATTGAGGACAGATGGATGTTTCTCTGTAGGACCGGACCATGCAGTGCAGGGACATGCTGGTTATCATGAGTGAAGCATATAGTAGCACAGGCCCCTTCTCATTTGCTTCAAGTACATGCCCATTGCCCTTCCTCTTTCTGCCAAGAGTCAAAGCTGTGTGAATCCTCACCACATTCTTGAACTTTCACCACTGTGAGCCAAAGTAAATATCTGTTTTCTTTATAAATTACATCATCTTGGGTTCCTATGAGAGCAACAAAAACAAATTATGATAGCCATATAAGGTCACAGTCACAAGTGAAGGCTGGCCTATCCCCTCTTGGCCCATTCTTTCTAGGTATCCAAAGATGGAATATGAAGCTTTGACCCCCACCAGGTGCATACAGATACCAGGCAGGCTGTAAGTGCAGACTACCTGACGCCGGCAGAACAATCCATCTAAGCCCGGCTGTAAATAGTCCATCATGAGCCCAATAGAAAAGCCCTCTACCTCCCTTGACCTAGTGGCTTTTTCACTAACCTCTGCCTCCCTCCCTGCTAAACCCCATAAAACCCCATTCCTGATCCCATCTCCTCACACAGACCTCCATACCCACAGGAAGGTCTGTGTTCCTCACTGGCTGCTGAGATTGAGTCTGGCCTGTTCCTTCCTTCCTCCTCTATATTCCTAACAACAGGTTCCCCGAATCAAGGCATAGGCATCTTTAAGAATAGGGATATTGGGGCTGGGAAGGTGGCTCAGTGGTAGAGCGCTTGCCTTGCATGCCTGAGGCCCTGGGTTCGATTCCTCAGCACCACATAAGCAAAAAGAAAAAAGCTGGAAGTGGCACTGTGGCTCAAGTGGTAGAGCACTAGCCTTGAGCTGAAGAGCTGAGGGAAAGAACCCAGGCCCAGAGTTCAGGCCCCACGACTGGACCCCCCCCCCAAAAAAAAAAGAATAGGGATGTTATACTGCTTTCTAATTTTCAAAATGCATCATATGTTGAGACAGAGGCATGAAAAATTGCCATTCAGACAGACTGGTTGGAAGTATGGTTCTCTTATCTGTAAAGTTTTGGTACTGTGACCTCTGACTAGCCTTCAGATGTTGGAGCAGATCCCAGAACTTCCACCCTCCCTCAGCCAGGCGCCTTCTTCATACATTCTCTATGACTAGAAATCGCATCATTGAGTCTTCATTCTGAGGGGTGATCAGGGCGTACAATAATGAATGCCAGCAACATCGAAAACCTCAATTTCTCAGTCTGAGATCTGTTGCGACCGTCATTCTCTTCAGTCCCTACATTGACCCTGATGTCTGAAGATAGATTGGAATCTGTTGTTCGTTGTTTTACAACACTTGTCAGGCACTGCCGTATGGCTTGCTCTGGGCTTCAGTGTGACTTTCACGGTGCTGATCAGGTGTTGACTGCCACTTGGGGCAGAGGGGAGGGCTAACAGAGCTACACACGGGCAGCACCTCAGCTGGACAGCTGTCTAACCTCTCTGCAGTGTGGTGGAGGGTGCAAACAGGCCTATGCCATTGTGCCCATCAGCCACAGGGTGTGACCTTGGAGAAGGGAGGTGGTGGTGCCAGTTCCCAAGGGCTGCATCCCAGCATTTGGGGGAATGGAGCGCTGAAGTACTACCTTACATCCCTTGAATACTTTCTTCTTTTTCCTTCCTTCCTTCTTTCTTTTTCCCCCTTGCTAGTATTGGGGCTTGAACTCAAGGTCTGAATGTTGTCTCTTAGCTTTTTGCTCCAGGATGGTGCTCTACAAGGTGAGCCATAGCTCCATTTATAGTTTTTTGGTGGGCAATAGGAGGTAAGAATCCTATGAACTTTTCTGCCTGGGCTGGCTTCAAACCAGATACTCAGACCTCAGCTTCCTAAATAGCTAGGAATATTAGGTGTGAACCACTAGCACTGGCTCTTTGAACATCTTTACTCCTCCTGTTTGAATGTTGCAGGAGGTGGCCCTTTATCCTGGGCTGCCTACCTGACTTTTATGCTCCATGCTCGCAGCCCTCTCATTGTCTTCATCTTCCTCTCCTTCTGTTTAGACTAAGATGCATTTCTTTACTTCTGGAGGCTGAGAAATCTAAGGTCAAGGGTCTGCATCTAGCCAGAGGTCTTCTTGCTGCAACATGATACAAGGGACAGTGCTTATATGCCCACAGGTGACTTCTACCTAGTGAGTCACCTTCCATCAGTACTGAATGCTTATGAATCCTCTGATGGGCTGAGAGCCAGTGGGGGCTTCTTTGCATGAGGAAGAAGAAGGAGTTTTGAGTCCAAATGTTAGCCATTGCAGGGTGAGGAGAAGGGTCCTCTAATAAGAGCTGGAATCAGGTTCTTCTTTTCTTTTTTTTTTTTTTCCTAATTCAATATGTCAGTTTATGAGGACAATGTATTTTGGTCAGTTTCATCCCTTCTCAAGTTGCCTGCTTCCATTTCACATATGTGTATTGAATATTAAGACTGATTTCACCCACTCTTCTCTCCATTTGTCTGCCCTCCCTATAACTTTTCCCCACCACATTGATACATGTTCTAGCTTTCTTTTTTAATTTTGGTCAGTGGTGGGGCCTGAACTCTGGGCCTGGATGCTGTCCCTGAGCTCTTCAGCTCAAGGCTAGCACTCTACTACTTGGCCACAGCGCCACTGCTTATGTGGTGCTGAGGAATCAAACTCAGGGCCTCATGCATGAAAGGCAAGCACTCTACCACTGAGCTACCTTCCCAGCCCATGTTTCAGCTTTCTGATATTCATTTTGTTAGACTGTAAGTTAGTTGTTCCTAGGAGTTAAGCCACTGGACTCTTACCTTGAGTACATCAGGATGCCTATCCTCCCCTCCCCTGCATATACCACACTTTGGTCAATTTGTTCATGTATATCTGTATATAGAGACTTCTCAGAAGAAGTAAAAATGGCCAGTAAACACATAAAGAAATGTTCAACATCTCTGCCATAAAGGAGGTACAAATCAAAGCAATGCTGAGATTCCATCTCACCCCAGATAGAATGGCAATCATCAAGAATACAAACAATGAAAAATGCTGGCAAAGATGTGGGGGGAAAAGGAACTTTAATACACTGTTGTGGGAATGTAAACTAGGGTAACCACTATGGAAGGTAGTTTGGAGATTCCTCAAAAAGCTAAACATAGAAAACCCCTATGATCTAGCAATACCTTCTTAGGTATTTATCCTAAAAGGTTACAAGTCAGAAATCCCTTGGAATAAGGGTCCTAATTTTCATCCTAGAGAGGTCTATCAGAGGGAAGACAGTGGCCATCCAAGGGGCCCTGTTGTGAACTGAGGATTGGTATTCCCCCAGACTCATAGGCTGGAATATAATACTGATGTGCTTAGATCCCAAGGGAAGAGCACCTATGAACTGGATGCAGAGAAGACCCTTATCCTTCCCACCATCATGGCTAGTTGCTGAATTCGGTTGGCCTGGATTTTATTGAGAAACTTTGCACCAATGTTCATCAAAGAGATGGTTCTATAGTTCTCTTTCTTTGATGAGTTTTTATCTGGCTTTGGGGTGAGGGTTATGCTGCCTTCATAGAAGAAGTAGTAGTGATCTTCTACTTTCATTTTCATTGAAGAGTTTGAGGAACGTTGGAGCAATTCTCCATTGAAGGCCTTATAGAATTTGGCTGTGAATCCATCTGGTCTTGGGCATTTCTTGGATGATAAGATTTTTATTGCCATTCCTATTTCATGACTTGTCATGGGTCTTATTTAGTTGGCTTAAATCTTCTTGGTTTAGTTTGGGTATATCAATGTTTACAGATTCTCAAATTTGTTAGCAGAAAGGTTTGCAAGTATTTCCTTATAATGTTCTGGATCTTGCCTATTTCTGTCATAATGTTCCCATTCTCATCTCTAATTTTATTTATTTGGGTGTGTTCTCTTCTTTTTTTGGTCAGAATTGCTAAGGGTCTGTTAGTGTTATTAATTTTTTTCAAAGAACCATCACTTTGTTTTGTTGGTTTTTTTCTATGGAATTGTGTTCTCTCATTCATTTCTGATTTAATTTTGATTATTTGTTTCTATCTACTGGTTTGGGGGTTTGCCTTACTCTTCTTTTTCAAGTTGTTTAAGGTGCATACTTAAATTGTTGATTTGAGATTTTTCTGATTTGTTGATGTAGACACACAGACTATACATTTTCCTTTGAGTACTGCCTTTGCTGTGTCCCAAAGGAGCTGGTATTTTCTGTGTTCATTTTTTGTTAAATTACATAAACTGTTGAATTTCCATTCTGATCTCTTCAATGACCCACTAGTCATTCAATAATATGTTGTTCAGTCTTCATGAATTAGAGAATTTTCTACAGTGGCATTTTGACATTAAGCTCTAGTTTTATTCTGCTGTGGTCTGATAGCATGCAGGGAATAATTTAAATATTTCTGAATTTGCACAGATTTGCTTTGTGTCCTAAAATATAGTGTATTTTGGAAAGTGTTCCATATATATGGAACATTTATATTCTCATATAAATTCCATATATATTCTTATGCTACTGGGTGAAATAGTCTGTAGATGTTTGTTAAGTCTATTTGATCAATGCAGTTATTCAGTTCTGAGGTTTCTCTGTTGAGTTTTTGCTGGGTTGATCTATCCAGAGGCAACAGTGATGTGTTAAAGTCACCAACAATCCATGTATTTTGATATATATGTGTTTTTAGATTAAGTAGTGTTTGTTTGATGAAGTTTGGTGCTTCAGCATTGGTGTATACATATTTAAAATTGTTATATTATCCTGTAAGAGAGACCACTTTATGAGTGTGTAATGTCCTTCTTTGTCTCTTCTCACTAATTTTAATTTGAAGTCTATTTTAACTGATATTAGGATTGCAACTCCAGCCTCTTCGTGGGGGACATTTTCTTAATATTCCAGCATTTCATTTTCAGAATATGTTTGTTTTGTGGGCAAGATGAGGCTCTTGAAGACAACAGATGGATGGATCTTGCTTTTTGATCCAACTAGCCATTCTATGTCATACTTTCCCTTGGTGTTTCATACTGTCTGCAATGTGTTGCCTCTGTGTCCCAGTGTTACAGGTGGGCTGTGGGCTCCTGTTCCTGGCCTTTAAATTCATGCTGAACGTATGTGGAAAGCCTGTGAGCTCTGTCACCACCACCATCACAGGTACTGGGGCCCCCGCCACTGCCTCCATTAATTCTGTCTTTGTATGCAGGCAGTGTATAATTTTTTTCTTTGGTATAAATCTCTATAATTATAGCTTACTTGGCAAGACTTCTTCATTGAGGAAAGCCTGGTGGGATTCTAAAACTCTGCTTCTTTGGAAAGAGTTTAGTAGGTTGTCTGTTATTGTTCTGTCATCTTCTCGCTCTCCCATGTTCTTTATACACCCACAAATCAGGGCTGCAGGATGATGAGATGGGACATTTTCTCTCCTTATAGAAAGTTTCTGGAGGCTCTGGGGCCACTGATTTTACTAATTTAAATTAGTAAATTATTAATCTAAACTGAAAGGAAGGGAAAAGAGAGGGGAGGGAGGGAGGCAGGGAGGGAGGGAGGCAGGGAGGGAAGGAGGCAGGGAGGGAGGAAGGGAGAGAGAGAGAGAGAGAGAGAGAGAGAGAGAGAGAGAGAGAGAGAGAGAGAGAGAGAGAGAGAGAGAGAGAGAGAGAGAGAGAGAATCGCCCAAAAACAATGGTATTTGCTTGGGAAAGCAGATCATTGCAATGGAAAAATGCCTGTCTTAGTTAACTGTGGTTTTCAGTAAACTATGAGTTCACTCATGGGGATTGAGGCAGTGGAAAAATTTCAAGACAAAGGTGAGGATGGAATGAAGGTAGATAGCATTAGCTGTTTTGAGGCAGTAATATGTGGCCACTCACAGTGGCCACTTAGGAGGTGACAGTTTGGGACAGGGGTCCCTACAGTATCATTTTGGGAACACTCGTGGCTCTGGCAATTTTGGCAACAGTCTGCTAGGTGATGGTGTACAGGGACTTTTCTTTAGCATTTCGTTTCTTTCTTACTTTTGTGTTGAGGGCTTATAAGACACTCCACTTCAATTTGGACAGCCCTCGTGTTCTTTTGACAGAACGGTAGCCAGGACAGGGGTATTCCCTGAAGAAAATGAGGCAGTGAGGACTCACAATGCTACCTCCTCTCCTTCAGCTTCTGGTGGCTTCGCTGACAGAGAGCACTCAGCTTAAGCCTGGAGACCTGTGGCTTAGAATATTCATGGTTCTAACTCTGCACTGAATGGGACTGAGGCTCTCTTTGAAGTGTGGCTCCAGATGCCAGGGCCTGAGGGTGGCAAAGCAGCCTTTACACTCAGTCTGCTGATACCTTACCCAGCTCCTTCCCTGGTACTAGATTGACCCCATAAACCTGGGTACAGCTGAACATTCCAGACTCTTCTGCTCCTGCAGTGTCAGACCACTGGCTTGTGACCCCCTATAGGCCTGCAGGACCTGGTTTCTGGCCCAGGCTGCACAGCTGACAAGGGCTGGGCCAGCACCTATGGCTGCCTTTAAGGTCTGAGCCCACTGCCTGAATGCCTGACTTTGTGGTCCCCAGGGTTATAAACATCCTCTGGGTACTGTTGGGTCTGACCTAGTTTCCTATTGCAGGCAGATTCCTGCCTCTGGAGACTTGAAACAATCTTTCCCATTCTTCATTCAATTAACTTCTTCCTCCTCCTTCCCCTCCCCCTCCCCCTCCCCCTCCTCCTCCCCCTCTCCCTCCTCCTCCCCTTCCCCTTCCCCCTTCTCCTCTTCCTCCTCCTCCTCCTCCTTCTCCTTCTTCTTTGTGAGTGAGTACTGGGGTTTGAACACAAGGATTTAAACTTGCTAGGCTTGGTGCTAGAGCCATGCCTCCAGCCTAGCTTTTTGCTAATTATTTTGGAGATGGAATCTTGCAGATTTTTTTGTCCAAGCTGGCCTCAAACTTCAAACCTGTGAATCTCAACATTCTGAGTAACTTGAATTACAGAATTTCAGGCCTGTGCCACCAATGTTCTACTGTCTGATTAAACTTTACCTTTTCTTTTTAGTGTGCTTATTGTAGTAAATTTGGAAACTCAAACTATTAGCACAAAAACTCACCTGCAATTTTCTCATTCATTGCTAAGCATTCTAACATTTTCATACTTGCTGTCTTTAAAAAATTTTTATTTTATTGAGCTCACACTTTAAAGCTTTTGTTTTTGTTTTTGTCAGTCATGTGGCTTGAACTTTGGGCCTGGGAGCTGTCCCTGAGTTCTTTAGCTCAAGGCAAGCGCTCTACCATTTGAGCCACAGTGCCACTTCAAGTTTTCTGGTGGTTAATTGGAGGTAAGAGTCTCATGGACTTTCCTGCCTGGGCTGGCTTTGAACCGCAACTCTGAGATCTCAGCCTCCCAAGTAGCTAGGATTACAGGCTTGAGCCACTGGCACCTGGACACACTTTAAAGTTCTGATGTGTGGTTTTGGTTCAGTATTATGCCAAACATTCTCCACAATGTTTTGTAAGCAGTTTTCATTGTTGCATAATAACCTACCAATATGAAAAGTGCTGACTTCCTCCCACATCTGGGTGGCTTTCCGTTTCTTGCTTGGACAGGAACGCTTGATGGACACTTTGTGGATATATCTTTATCTACGTCTCTGGTCTCTGTGACAGTTGGTAGGAGTCACATTAGTGGGTTATGTCAAAGGCTCTTGATATGAATTGCCAAATTGCTTCCCTGAAAACTTAGGCTCACTCATCTTCCGGCTTTTGTGAGTTAACATTTGACCTTAGAGAGAGGGAGACCTCAATGAGAAAATGACCTTCCAAATTAAGTTGGGGCAGGAAGAACTTGAGAGCCCATCTCTCAGTCAAGCCCCTGGGCACATGATCTGTTGGAATAATGGATATAAAACTCTTCTACTGGCTGTTTAGGCAGGTCATATTTGCCTGTTAAGCCTGTTATTTGTAATAGAACTCATTTTAAAAGATCCATTACCAACATAATGTCACATAATTTTACATAGAAATAGCTTTTAGGTTTTAGTATGTTTATGCTCAGTCACTTGGAGTTCTTTTATTTTAAAATCTCTTTTCAAATATTCAAAGTTTTCCATATGCTGGCTCCCATGCCCAGGACAAGTGTACCAAGCAGTCCTGGTCAATTCTCTGGGGAAACTGAGTCCCTTCCAGAAACTTTTGCAATCCATGCCCCAGGAAGTCACTGTCAGGCAATGAACACTGGGCACGGGGAGCTGCAGCTCATTTTCATTCCCATAGGAGCCCCATGAGATGTGGAACCTGTGAGTAAGCATAGACGCTGGTGTTTCTCTCCCTGTTTGACAATGGATAGGCCTTGAGGGAAGAGAATACCTGAGCCCATAGCTTTCAGTGGGATGCCCTGAGAAATATCTTGGGGTGCAGTGGTCCATGCTGACCTTCCAGCTCCCACTGTCTAATGACTTCATCATCCACTAATGTCCTGGACCTCTCTGTGCAATACTTCTCTTCCATCTTTAGTCTACATTCTCTATGGCCTGTCTTTGGGGTAGCAAGACTCTTTCCTTCTAGGACCTGCTTTCCAAGGGAGCCTTGGGAAGCTGGCTGGATCAGACATGAGCCCTCCAGCCTTTCTGAGGATGTGGGATTATAGGAGCAGAATGTGGAGCTAGTTAAGAGGACTGTGTTGTAACTCAGGCCGGAGCCCATGGTGGTAGTTAGCTAGGAAGGGCCAACTCTCACAGTTGGCCTGATTCTGGATGGAGTTTGAAGACAGCTGGTAGGATTTCTGGGAATTAGGAGTGAAAGGATAGGAAGATCCCAAGATGGCTTAGATAGTGGAGCTGAACAGCCCCATTAAAGAATGAGCACAGGCAAGGGCAATACAGCATGAGGGTGAGAGTGTAGATGCCTGCAGACAGACAGGGCATGAGTGATGTGCAGTTGCAGGTGGATAGGTGAAGGACATGCTCTGTGGGGTGCGGGTGCTCAAGGGATGCCCATTGGGTGTCTTTCAAGGACAAAACTCAGCATGATCACTTGTCTTAGTCTATAAGGTACCTGCACTGGTACTAGCAGGCATAGATGGGGTTAGATTTCATTGTATTTGACTTTGGTGTCTTGTGTGAGGCAAAGTGGGAGAAGTCACCGAGTTCAGGGTTTAGGATTGTCCCCTTGTGGCCCATTTCCCACAGAACAGCCTAAGCAATGTGGAATATCATATGACACAGTTCTCTTCTCAGAACCACCTAGGACTGGACAGGTCTCTTGGAATGGTATCAACAGCCCATGATAGCCTGTCATGGTCCTGCAGGAGGACCTAGCATTTTTCTATGCATCCTAAGGATTCTGCCCTTTGGTATATTTGAATAGATGAATGTAAAAAATATTGATGTATACATTTTAATAGAGAAGAGTGCAAACACTGTCTGGAGGGGAAGGGCTACTGACTGCAAGACTCCTGCATTGGTTCAGGCGAGACCATGATTACATGGAATCCCAGGTTACTATGAAGTGGAATCCTAGCATTCAGAGCCAAGTCTATGGTTAACTGTGAGATGGGAGGAGCATGAACACAGACAGGAAGATCCTTAAAAACAATGCAATGAGGGAATATTGCTGGTGCTGGTGGCTCATGTCTGTACCCCCAGCTACTCAGGAGGCTGAGATCTGAGGATCAGTTTGAAATCAATCCAGACAGAAAAATCTGTGACTCTTATTTCCCATTAACCACCAAAAACATCAAGAGTGGAGGTACAGCTCAAGTGATGAGTGCCAGCCTTGATGAAAAAGCTAACAGATACCATCCAGGCCCCGAGGTCCAGCCAGGAAAGAGCGCATACAGAGTTCTGTCACAACAAGTAACCCTAGTGTATGTACATGTAAATGTATATGTATATAATGTATATATCTCTGTGTATGTGTGTACATGTTTATACACATATACACATATGTAGGTATGTATAAATATGTCTTCACCTATACATACATATATATTTACATATAAATATATGTATATATGCAGACACACATCTATTTCTTTTATTAAATTTTGTTGTTAGTACCAAAGTTTATACTCAGATTGCTTACTCCACTGGCATTCCATCATTTGAGCAATGCATCCAGTCTGGCTTTTTGCTGGTTATTCTGGACATTAGAGTCTCATGGACTTTTCTGCTTGGGCTGGCTTGGAACCACAGTCCTCTAGAGCTCAGTATCTGGAGTAGCTACAATTACAGGTGTGGGCTGCTGGGGCATGGCTCTTCCAAATGGTGGTGGTGGTGGATGTGGGACTTTGAACTCGGGCCTGGGTGCTGTCCCTAGTGCTCTACCATTTTGAGCCAGAGCTCCACTTCCAATTTTTGAGTGGTTAATTGAAGATAAGAGTCTCATGGGAACTTTTCTGTCCAGGCTGGCTTCGAACCTTGATCCTCAGATCTCAGCTAGGTTTAAAGGCGGAAGTCACCAGTGCCTGGCCTAAACATTCTTTAAGATTGCAACAATTTAAACAAGGAGTCTGGATACTACACTTACCCAGAAGTGATACATTCACCAATGAGCTGCTTCTAACTCAGGTATGGAAGACTGGTAGTATGTATAAACTGCTCTCTGTTTTCTTCAGAACCTCTCCTTCACCCCCCACCCCCACCCTAGCACCTTGAACACACTCATGCCCATCATTCTTTTCAGTGTCTCACTAATTGTTATTTACATTAACTTTATGTTCAGCTAAGGACTCCTCAGAAAATGGATAAGCTTAAAGCATTTCTACTACAGACTGCAGCTTGATGATGAGACATGCCAGCCGAGGGGTGGAGGGGCAGGGACCTGTACTCCTGGCAGCAACTAGCTGGCATCCACATTATGACAGAAAAACACTGCTAAGCGGAGTAGATTTTGTGTATTTGTATCACTAATAATTTTAAAAATAGTCTATCTTTTAAACAGATTTCAAAATAAATCTTTAATTGTTCATGTAATGTTTATCTAATCATTTAAAGCTATATTCTCCATGGAGGTTACTATGGTTAGCATGATATTAGAGAAAGCCAGGATTAACCTTTATAATAGGCATGGCAGGCATCTGGTGCCTTGGTGGGCCTGGGAAGCTAGAGCCAAGAGCACTGGGCAGTGGGAAGCCATCTGGGGAAGCTGGTCTTTTCTCATTGCATTTTCTCTGCATTGTTTCGCACAGACAAAAACTATTTTTTGAATATCAATTCCATATTCAGACACTTCACTGAGTTCTCTCTATTCTTCAAATAGTGTTTCAATCAATTCTTTTGGTTCTTTCAAGCACGTAAATAATAGAAATTCCACTTTTTTCTTTCCAATCAAGCCAGCTCTGATTTGAATTCTATATCATAAATGTGTAAAAGGTGAATGCTGCTTGAGAACTTAGACAGAAAAGGGGAACTTCAAAGTAATCTTACAGAGCCGCTGTCGAATTCAGAGAATAAAGATGAAAACTCACATCAAATGATGTAAAAACATGAAGTATCGTCAAATTTGAAACAAAATAGTAAAATAATACAATACAACCAGGAGGGACTCAGTCCAAGAATGCAAGGATATTTAATGATTAGAAAATAACTAGAATTTAAAAATTGGGCATACAGATGTGGTGGTGCATGCTTGTGCTATGTGCTATTTGGGAGGTGGAGGCAGGAAGATTGAGGCTTGCCTGGGCAAAAGTGAGAGACACTATCTGAGAAACAAAGTAAAGACCAAAGGACTTAGGTGTGACTTCAGTGGTAGAGGGTTTGCCTAGAAAGCAACAGGCTCAAACTTCAGTCACTACTGCAAAAAATAAACAAAAAGGAGGGTACAAAGGTGCAATGCCTATCTGCTGCTGATCATATAAAGTAATATTTATAGAAAAGAACCAAGGGCATTGGAAACACGAGGTTTTTTCCTTGGTTATTGCTTCTGCTTTCTTTTCTTTTTGTCTTGTTTATTTGTCTGTCTTTGGGAGGACATGAGGGGCCCAGAAATGGAAGGACAAAGGGCGAACAAATGCAGTAGTGGTCCTCACTAGACACTATGTGGAAAATGAACTATACAACTTGTGGATGGGATGGGAGGGAAAAATTAGGAGAGAGCAAGGAAAGGGATAACGTAGTCCAAAAAGACATGTACTCAATGTTTCTTTGGGCCTGGCTTACTTCATTTGATATAATTTTTTCCAAGTGTTTCCCTTTCCTAACAAATGGGGCAATGTCGTTCTTTTTGATGGAGACATAGAATTCCATTGTGTATATATACCACATTTTCTTGATCCATTCATCTACTGAGGGGCATCTGGGTTGGTTCCAAATCTTAGCTATGGTAAATAATGCTGCAAAGAAACATAGTTGTGCTGGTAGCTTTAGTATGGTCTTGTTTGTGAGTGTTTGGGTAAATGCCCAAAAGTGGGATTGCTGGATCATAGGGGAGCTCTATGTGGCATCTTTTGAGGAACCTCCATAATGCTTCTCAAAGTGGTTGAACAAGTTTACACTCCCACCAATGATACAATAGGGTTCCCTTCTGGCCACATCTCCTCCAGCATCTGTTGTTATTAGAGGTCTTGATTATAGCCATTCTAACTGGAGTGAGGTGGAATCTCAATGTTGTTTTGATTTACATTTCTTTTATGGCTAGAGAGGTTGAGTATTTCTTCATTTCTATTTGCCATTCTTATTACCTCTTCAGTGAAGTTTCTCTTTAGCCTGTTTATTTATTGGGCAGTTGTTTCTTTGAAGATTTGTTGTTG